>NW_027414884.1:0-112840 GCF_964106895.1 Numenius arquata
TGTGAGGATAGAGTGGCCAGGAAAGCCCGCAGCCCCAAAGTCTGGGTGGCAATGCAAGTAGTTCCCAGAGACCTTGAAAGAAAGCAAGAGTTGTTCTGGCTGCCACCGTGGCTATAGGAGCTAGGACAGGACGTTCGGCATATTGGAGGACGGTGCTAGGGAAAAGTGAAAAACAAGTTCTTTTGAGGATAGAGTGGCCAGGAAAGCCCGCAGCCCCAAAGTCTGGGTGGCAATGCAAGTAGTTCCCAGAGACCTTGAAAGAAAGCAAGAGTTGTTCTGGCTGCCACCGTGGCTATAGGAGCTAGGACAGGACGTTCGGCATATTGGAGGATGGTGCTAGGGAAAAGTGAAAAACAGGTTCTTTTGAGGATAGAGTGGCCAGGAAAGCCGCAGCCCCAAAGTCTGGGTGGCAATGCAAGTAGTTCCCAGAGACCTTGAAAGAAAGCAAGAGTTGTTCTGGCTGCCACCGTGGCTATAGGAGCTAGGACAGGACGTTCGGCATATTGGAGGATGGTGCTAGGGAAAAGTGAAAAACAGGTTCTTTTGAGGATAGAGTGGCCAGGAAAGCCCGCAGCCCCAAAGTCTGGGTGGCAATGCAAGTAGTTCCCAGAGACCTTGAAAGAAAGCAAGAGTTGTTCTGGCTGCCACCTTGGGTGTGGGAGCCAGGCCAGGACGTTCGGCATATTGGGCGCCGGTGCTGGGGAAAAGTGAAAAACAGGTGCTTTTGAGGCTAGAGTGGCCAGGAAAGCCCGCAGCCCCAAAGTCTGTGTGGCAATGCAAGTAGTTCCCAGAGACCTTGAAAGAAAGCAAGAGTTGTTCTGGCTGCCACCTTGGCTGTGTGAGCCAGGCCAGGACGTTCGGCGTATTGGAGGCCGGTGCTGGGGTAAAGTGAAAAACAGGTTCTTTTGAGGCTAGAGTGGCCAGGAAAGCCCGCAGCCCCAAAGTCTGTGTGGCAATGCAAGTAATTCCCAGAGACCTTGAAAGAAAGCAAGAGTTGTTCTGGCTGCCACCTTGGCTGTGGGAGCCAGGCCAGGACGTTCGGCATATTGGGCGCCGGTGCTGGGGAAAAGTGAAAAACAGGTGCTTTTGAGGCTAGAGTGGCCAGGAAAGCCCGCAGCCCCAAAGTCTGGGTGGCAATGCAAGTAGTTCCCAGAGACCTTGAAAGAAAGCAAGAGTTGTTCTGGCTGCCACCTTGGCTGTGGGAGCCAGGCCAGGACGTTCGGCGTATTGGAGGCCGGTGCTGGGGAAAAGTGAAAAACAGGTGCTTTTGAGGATAGAGTGGCCAGGAAAGCCCGCAGCCCCAAAGTCTGTGTGGCAATGCAAGTAGTTCCCAGAGACCTTGAAAGAAAGCAAGAGTTGTTCTGGCTGCCACCTTGGCTATAGGAGCTAGGACAGGACGTTCGGCGTATTGGAGGCCGGTGCTGGGGAAAAGTGAAAAACAGGTGCTTTTGAGGCTAGAGTGGCCAGGAAAGCCCGCAGCCCCAAAGTCTGGGTGGCAATGCAAGTAGTTCCCAGAGACCTTGAAAGAAAGCAAGAGTTGTTCTGGCTGCCACCTTGGCTGTGGGAGCCAGGCCAGGACGTTCGGCGTATTGGAGGACGGTGCTGGGGAAAAGTGAAAAACAGGTTCTTTTGAGGCTAGAGTGGCCAGGAAAGCCCGCAGCCCCAAAGTCTGTGTGGCAATGCAAGTAGTTCCCAGAGACCTTGAAAGAAAGCAAGAGTTGTTCTGGCTGCCACCGTGGCTATAGGAGCTAGGACAGGACGTTCGGCATATTGGAGGACGGTGCTAGGGAAAAGTGAAAAACAGGTTCTTTTGAGGATAGAGTGGCCAGGAAAGCCCGCAGCCCCAAAGTCTGGGTGGCAATGCAAGTAGTTCCCAGAGACCTTGAAAGAAAGCAAGAGTTGTTCTGGCTGCCTCCTTGGGTGTGGGAGCCAGGCCAGGACGTTCGGCATATTGGAGGCCGGTGCTGGGAAATATGAAAAAAAGGTGCTTTTGAGGCTAGAGTGGCCAGGAAAGCCCGCAGCCCCAAAGTCTGGGTGGCAATGCAAGTAGTTCCCAGAGACCTTGAAAGAAAGCAAGAGTTGTTCTAGCTGCCACCTTGGCTGTGGGAGCCAGGCCAGGACGTTCGGCATATTGGAGGCCGGTGCTGGGGTCAAGTGAAAAAAAGGTGCTTGTGAGGCTAGAGTGGCCAGGAAAGCCCGCAGCCCCAAAGTCTGGGTGGCAATGCAAGTAGTTCCCAGAGACCTTGAAAGAAAGCAAGAGTTGTTCTGGCTGCCACCTTGGCTGTGGGAGCCAGGCCAGGACGTTCGGCGTATTGGAGGCCGGTGCTGGGAAATATGAAAAAAAGGTGCTTTTGAGGATAGAGTGGCCAGGAAAGCCCGCAGCCCCAAAGTCTGGGTGGCAATGCAAGTAGTTCCCAGAGACCTTGAAAGAAAGCAAGAGTTGTTCTGGCTGCCACCTTGGCTGTGTGAGCCAGGCCAGGACGTTCGGCGTATTGGAGGCCGGTGCTGGGGAAAAGTGAAAAACAGGTTCTTTTGAGGATAGAGTGGCCAGGAAAGCCCGCAGCCCCAAAGTCTGTGTGGCAATGCAAGTAGTTCCCAGAGACCTTGAAAGAAAGCAAGAGTTGTTCTGGCTGCCACCTTGGCTGTGTGAGCCAGGCCAGGACGTTCGGCGTATTGGAGGACGGTGCTGGGGAAAAGTGAAAAACAGGTTCTTTTGAGGCTAGAGTGGCCAGGAAAGCCCGCAGCCCCAAAGTCTGGGTGGCAATGCAAGTAGTTCCCAGAGACCTTGAAAGAAAGCAAGAGTTGTTCTGGCTGCCACCGTGGCTATAGGAGCTAGGACAGGACGTTCGGCATATTGGAGGACGGTGCTAGGGAAAAGTGAAAAACAGGTTCTTTTGAGGCTAGAGTGGCCAGGAAAGCCCGCAGCCCCAAAGTCTGGGTGGCAATGCAAGTAGTTCCCAGAGACCTTGAAAGAAAGCAAGAGTTGTTCTGGCTGCCTCCTTGGGTGTGGGAGCCAGGCCAGGACGTTCGGCGTATTGGAGGCCGGTGCTGGGAAATATGAAAAACAGGTGCTTTTGAGGCTAGAGTGGCCAGGAAAGCCCGCAGCCCCAAAGTCTGGGTGGCAATGCAAGTAGTTCCCAGAGACCTTGAAAGAAAGCAAGAGTTGTTCTAGCTGCCACCTTGGCTGTGGGAGCCAGGCCAGGACGTTCGGCATATTGGAGGCCGGTGCTGGGGTAAAGTGAAAAAAAGGTTCTTTTGAGGATAGAGTGGCCAGGAAAGCCCGCAGCCCCAAAGTCTGTGTGGCAATGCAAGTAGTTCCCAGAGACCTTGAAAGAAAGCAAGAGTTGTTCTGGCTGCCAGCTTGGCTGTGGGAGCCAGGCCAGGACGTTCGGCGTATTGGAGGCCGGTGCTGGGAAATATGAAAAAAAGGTGCTTGTGAGGATAGAGTGGCCAGGAAAGCCCGCAGCCCCAAAGTCTGTGTGGCAATGCAAGTAGTTCCCAGAGACCTTGAAAGAAAGCAAGAGTTGTTCTGGCTGCCACCTTGGGTGTGGGAGCCAGGCCAGGACGTTCGGCGTATTGGAGGCCGGTGCTGGGAAATATGAAAAAAAGGTGCTTGTGAGGATAGAGTGGCCAGGAAAGCCCGCAGCCCCAAAGTCTGTGTGGCAATGCAAGTAGTTCCCAGAGACCTTGAAAGAAAGCAAGAGTTGTTCTGGCTGCCACCTTGGCTATAGGAGCTAGGACAGGACGTTCGGCATATTGGAGGACGGTGCTAGGGAAAAGTGAAAAACAAGTTCTTTTGAGGATAGAGTGGCCAGGAAAGCCCGCAGCCCCAAAGTCTGGGTGGCAATGCAAGTAGTTCCCAGAGACCTTGAAAGAAAGCAAGAGTTGTTCTGGCTGCCACCGTGGCTATAGGAGCTAGGACAGGACGTTCGGCATATTGGAGGATGGTGCTAGGGAAAAGTGAAAAACAGGTTCTTTTGAGGATAGAGTGGCCAGGAAAGCCCGCAGCCCCAAAGTCTGGGTGGCAATGCAAGTAGTTCCCAGAGACCTTGAAAGAAAGCAAGAGTTGATCTGGCTGCCACCTTGGGTTTGGGAGCCAGGCCAGGACGTTCGGCATATTGGAGGCCGGTGCTAGGGAAAAGTGAAAAAAAGATGCTTTTGAGGCTAGAGTGGCCAGGAAAGCCCGCAGCCCCAAAGTCTGGGTGGCAATGCAAGTAGTTCCCAGAGACCTTGAAAGAAAGCAAGAGTTGTTCTGGCTGCCACCTTGGGTGTGGGAGCCAGGCCAGGACGTTTGGCATATTGGAGGCCGGTGCTGGGGTCAAGTGAAAAAAAGGTGCTTTTGAGGCTAGAGTGGCCAGGAAAGCCCGCAGCCCCAAAGTCTGGGTGGCAATGCAAGTAGTTCCCAGAGACCTTGAAAGAAAGCAAGAGTTGTTCTGGCTGCCACCTTGGCTGTGGGAACCAGGCCAGGACGTTCGGCGTATTGGAGGCCGGTGCTGGGGTAAAGTGAAAAACAGGTTCTTTTGAGGCTAGAGTGGCCAGGAAAGCCCGCAGCCCCAAAGTCTGGGTGGCAATGCAAGTAGTTCCCAGAGACCTTGAAAGAAAGCAAGAGTTGTTCTGGCTGCCACCTTGGCTGTGGGAGCCAGGCCAGGACGTTCGGCATATTGGAGGCCAGTGCTGGGGTAAAGTGAAAAAATAATGCTTTGAGGCTAGAGTGGCCAGGAAAGCCCGCAGCCCCAAAGTCTGGGTGGCAATGCAAGTAGTTCCCAGAGACCTTGAAAGAAAGCAAGAGTTGTTCTGGCTGCCACCTTGGCTATAGGAGCTAGGACAGGACGTTCGGCATATTGGAGGACGGTGCTAGGGAAAAGTGAAAAACAGGTTCTTTTGAGGATAGGGTGGCCAGGAAAGCCCACAGCCCCAAAGTCTGGGTGGCAATGCAAGTAGTTCCCAGAGACCTTGAAAGAAAGCAAGAGTTGTTCTGGCTGCCACCTTGGCTGTGGGAACCAGGCCAGGACGTTCGGCGTATTGGAGGCCGGTGCTGGGAAATATGAAAAAAAGGTGCTTGTGAGGATAGAGTGGCCAGGAAAGCCCGCAGCCCCAAAGTCTGGGTGGCAATGCAAGTAGTTCCCAGAGACCTTGAAAGAAAGCAAGAGTTGTTCTGGCTGCCAGCTTGGCTGTGGGAGCCAGTCCAGGACGTTCGGCATATTGGAGGCCGGTGCTGGGGTAAAGTGAAAAAATAATGCTTTTGAGGCTAGAGTGGCCAGGAAAGCCCGCAGCCCCAAAGTCTGGGTGGCAATGCAAGTAGTTCCCAGAGACCTTGAAAGAAAGCAAGAGTTGTTCTGGCTGCCACCTTGGCTATAGGAGCTAGGACAGGACGTTCGGCATATTGGAGGACGGTGCTAGGGAAAAGTGAAAAACAGGTTCTTTTGAGGCTAGAGTGGCCAGGAAAGCCCGCAGCCCCAAAGTCTGGGTGGCAATGCAAGTAGTTCCCAGAGACCTTGAAAGAAAGCAAGAGTTGTTCTGGTTGCCACCTTTGCTGTGGGAGCCAGGCCAGGACGTTCGGCGTATTGGAGGCCGGTGCTGGGGAAAAGTGAAAAACAGGTTCTTTTGAGGATAGAGTGGCCAGGAAAGCCCGCAGCCCCAAAGTCTGGGTGGCAATGCAAGTAGTTCCCAGAGACCTTGAAAGAAAGCAAGAGTTGTTCTGGCTGCCACCTTGGCTATAGGAGCTAGGACAGGACGTTCGGCATATTGGAGGACGGTGCTAGGGAAAAGTGAAAAACAGGTTCTTTTGAGGATAGGGTGGCCAGGAAAGCCCACAGCCCCAAAGTCTGGGTGGCAATGCAAGTAGTTCCCAGAGACCTTGAAAGAAAGCAAGAGTTGTTCTGGCTGCCACCTTGGCTGTGGGAGCCAGGCCAGGACGTTCGGCATATTGGAGGCCGGTGCTGGGGTAAAGTAAAAAAAAGGTGCTTTTGAGGCTAGAGTGGCCAGGAAAGCCCGCAGCCCCAAAGTCTGGGTGGCAATGCAAGTAGTTCCCAGAGACCTTGAAAGAAAGCAAGAGTTGTTCTGGCTGCCAGCTTGGCTGTGGGAGCCAGTCCAGGACGTTCGGCATATTGGAGGCCGGTGCTGGGGTAAAGTGAAAAAATAATGCTTTTGAGGCTAGAGTGGCCAGGAAAGCCCGCAGCCCCAAAGTCTGGGTGGCAATGCAAGTAGTTCCCAGAGACCTTGAAAGAAAGCAAGAGTTGTTCTGGCTGCCACCTTGGCTATAGGAGCTAGGACAGGACGTTCGGCATATTGGAGGCCGGTGCTAGGGAAAAGTGAAAAACAGGTTCTTTTGAGGCTAGAGTGGCCAGGAAAGCCCGCAGCCCCAAAGTCTGGGTGGCAATGCAAGTAGTTCCCAGAGACCTTGAAAGAAAGCAAGAGTTGTTCTGGTTGCCACCTTTGCTGTGGGAGCCAGGCCAGGACGTTCGGCGTATTGGAGGCCGGTGCTGGGAAATATGAAAAACAGGTGCTTGTGAGGATAGAGTGGCCAGGAAAGCCCGCAGCCCCAAAGTCTGGGTGGCAATGCAAGTAGTTCCCAGAGACCTTGAAAGAAAGCAAGAGTTGTTCTGGCTGCCAGCTTGGCTGTGTGAGCCAGGCCAGGACGTTCGGCGTATTGGAGGCCGGTGCTGGGAAATATGAAAAACAGGTGCTTGTGAGGATAGAGTGGCCAGGAAAGCCCGCAGCCCCAAAGTCTGGGTGGCAATGCAAGTAGTTCCCAGAGACCTTGAAAGAAAGCAAGAGTTGTTCTGGCTGCCAGCTTGGCTGTGTGAGCCAGGCCAGGACGTTCGGCGTATTGGAGGCCGGTGCTGGGGAAAAGTGAAAAACAGGTTCTTTTGAGGATAGAGTGGCCAGAAAAGCCCGCAGCCCCAAAGTCTGGGTGGCAATGCAAGTAGTTCCCAGAGACCTTGAAAGAAAGCAAGAGTTGTTCTGGCTGCCACCTTGGCTATAGGAGCTAGGACAGGACGTTCGGCATATTGGAGGACGGTGCTAGGGAAAAGTGAAAAACAGGTTCTTTTGAGGATAGAGTGGCCAGGAAAGCCCACAGCCCCAAAGTCTGGGTGGCAATGCAAGTAGTTCCCAGAGACCTTGAAAGAAAGCAAGAGTTGTTCTGGCTGCCTCCTTGGGTGTGGGAGCCAGGCCAGGACGTTCGGCGTATTGGAGGCTGGTGCTGGGAAATATGAAAAAAGGTGCTTTTGAGGCTAGAGTGGCCAGGAAAGCCCGCAGCCCCAAAGTCTGGGTGGCAATGCAAGTAGTTCCCAGAGACCTTGAAAGAAAGCAAGAGTTGTTCTGGCTGCCAGCTTGGCTGTGGGAGCCAGTCCAGGACGTTCGGCATATTGGAGGCCGGTGCTGGGGTAAAGTGAAAAAAAGATGCTTTTGAGGCTAGAGTGGCCAGGAAAGCCCGCAGCCCCAAAGTCTGGGTGGCAATGCAAGTAGTTCCCAGAGACCTTGAAAGAAAGCAAGAGTTGTTCTGGCTGCCACCTTGGCTGTGGGAGCCAGGCCAGGACGTTCGGCATATTGGAGGCCGGTGCTGGGGTCAAGTGAAAAAAAGGTGCTTGTGAGGCTAGAGTGGCCAGGAAAGCCCGCAGCCCCAAAGTCTGGGTGGCAATGCAAGTAGTTCCCAGAGACCTTGAAAGAAAGCAAGAGTTGTTCTGGCTGCCACCTTGGCTGTGGGAACCAGGCCAGGACGTTCGGCGTATTGGAGGCCGGTGCTGGGGTAAAGTGAAAAACAGGTTCTTTTGAGGCTAGAGTGGCCAGGAAAGCCCGCAGCCCCAAAGTCTGGGTGGCAATGCAAGTAGTTCCCAGAGACCTTGAAAGAAAGCAAGAGTTGTTCTGGCTGCCACCTTGGCTGTGGGAGCCAGGCCAGGACGTTCGGCATATTGGAGGCCAGTGCTGGGGTAAAGTGAAAAAATAATGCTTTGAGGCTAGAGTGGCCAGGAAAGCCCGCAGCCCCAAAGTCTGGGTGGCAATGCAAGTAGTTCCCAGAGACCTTGAAAGAAAGCAAGAGTTGTTCTGGCTGCCACCTTGGCTATAGGAGCTAGGACAGGACGTTCGGCATATTGGAGGACGGTGCTAGGGAAAAGTGAAAAACAGGTTCTTTTGAGGATAGAGTGGCCAGGAAAGCCCGCAGCCCCAAAGTCTGTGTGGCAATGCAAGTAGTTCCCAGAGACCTTGAAAGAAAGCAAGAGTTGTTCTGGTTGCCACCTTTGCTGTGGGAGCCAGGCCAGGACGTTCGGCGTATTGGAGGCCGGTGCTGGGAAATATGAAAAACAGGTGCTTGTGAGGATAGAGTGGCCAGGAAAGCCCGCAGCCCCAAAGTCTGGGTGGCAATGCAAGTAGTTCCCAGAGACCTTGAAAGAAAGCAAGAGTTGTTCTGGCTGCCACCTTGGCTGTGGGAGCCAGGCCAGGACGTTCGGCGTATTGGAGGCCGGTGCTGGGAAATATGAAAAACAGGTGCTTGTGAGGATAGAGTGGCCAGGAAAGCCCGCAGCCCCAAAGTCTGTGTGGCAATGCAAGTAGTTCCCAGAGACCTTGAAAGAAAGCAAGAGTTGTTCTGGCTGCCACCTTGGCTGTGTGAGCCAGGCCAGGACGTTCGGCGTATTGGAGGCCGGTGCTGGGGAAAAGTGAAAAACAGGTTCTTTTGAGGCTAGAGTGGCCAGGAAAGCCCGCAGCCCCAAAGTCTGTGTGGCAATGCAAGTAGTTCCCAGAGACCTTGAAAGAAAGCAAGAGTTGTTCTGGCTGCCTCCTTGGGTGTGGGAGCCAGGCCAGGACGTTCGGCGTATTGGAGGCCGGTGCTGGGAAATATGAAAAAAAGGTGCTTTTGAGGCTAGAGTGGCCAGGAAAGCCCGCAGCCCCAAAGTCTGGGTGGCAATGCAAGTAGTTCCCAGAGACCTTGAAAGAAAGCAAGAGTTGTTCTGGCTGCCACCTTGGCTGTGGGAGCCAGGCCAGGACGTTCGGCATATTGGAGGCCGGTGCTGGGGTAAAGTGAAAAAAAGGTGCTTGTGAGGCTAGAGTGGCCAGGAAAGCCCGCAGCCCCAAAGTCTGGGTGGCAATGCAAGTAGTTCCCAGAGACCTTGAAAGAAAGCAAGAGTTGTTCTGGCTGCCAGCTTGGCTGTGGGAGCCAGGCCAGGACGTTCGGCGTATTGGAGGCCGGTGCTGGGAAATATGAAAAAAAGGTGCTTGTGAGGATAGAGTGGCCAGGAAAGCCCGCAGCCCCAAAGTCTGTGTGGCAATGCAAGTAGTTCCCAGAGACCTTGAAAGAAAGCAAGAGTTGTTCTGGCTGCCACCGTGGCTATAGGAGCTAGGACAGGACGTTCGGCATATTGGAGGACGGTGCTAGGGAAAAGTGAAAAACAGGTTCTTTTGAGGATAGAGTGGCCAGGAAAGCCCGCAGCCCCAAAGTCTGGGTGGCAATGCAAGTAGTTCCCAGAGACCTTGAAAGAAAGCAAGAGTTGTTCTGGCTGCCACCGTGGCTATAGGAGCTAGGACAGGACGTTCGGCATATTGGAGGATGGTGCTAGGGAAAAGTGAAAAACAGGTTCTTTTGAGGATAGAGTGGCCAGGAAAGCCCGCAGCCCCAAAGTCTGGGTGGCAATGCAAGTAGTTCCCAGAGACCTTGAAAGAAAGCAAGAGTTGTTCTGGCTGCCACCTTGGGTGTGGGAGCCAGGCCAGGACGTTCGGCATATTGGGCGCCGGTGCTGGGGAAAAGTGAAAAACAGGTGCTTTTGAGGCTAGAGTGGCCACGAAAGCCCGCAGCCCCAAAGTCTGGGTGGCAATGCAAGTAGTTCCCAGAGACCTTGAAAGAAAGCAAGAGTTGTTCTGGCTGCCACCTTGGGTGTGGGAGCCAGGCCAGGACGTTCGGCGTATTGGAGGCCGGTGCTGGGAAATATGAAGAAAAGGTGCTTGTGAGGATAGAGTGGCCAGGAAAGCCCGCAGCCCCAAAGTCTGGGTGGCAATGCAAGTAGTTCCCAGAGACCTTGAAAGAAAGCAAGAGTTGTTCTGGCTGCCACCGTGGCTATAGGAGCTAGGACAGGACGTTCGGCATATTGGAGGACGGTGCTAGGGAAAAGTGAAAAACAAGTTCTTTTGAGGATAGAGTGGCCAGGAAAGCCCGCAGCCCCAAAGTCTGGGTGGCAATGCAAGTAGTTCCCAGAGACCTTGAAAGAAAGCAAGAGTTGTTCTGGCTGCCACCGTGGCTATAGGAGCTAGGACAGGACGTTCGGCATATTGGAGGATGGTGCTAGGGAAAAGTGAAAAACAGGTTCTTTTGAGGATAGAGTGGCCAGGAAAGCCCGCAGCCCCAAAGTCTGGGTGGCAATGCAAGTAGTTCCCAGAGACCTTGAAAGAAAGCAAGAGTTGTTCTGGCTGCCACCGTGGCTATAGGAGCTAGGACAGGACGTTCGGCATATTGGAGGATGGTGCTAGGGAAAAGTGAAAAACAGGTTCTTTTGAGGATAGAGTGGCCAGGAAAGCCCGCAGCCCCAAAGTCTGGGTGGCAATGCAAGTAGTTCCCAGAGACCTTGAAAGAAAGCAAGAGTTGTTCTGGCTGCCACCTTGGGTGTGGGAGCCAGGCCAGGACGTTCGGCATATTGGGCGCCGGTGCTGGGGAAAAGTGAAAAACAGGTGCTTTTGAGGCTAGAGTGGCCAGGAAAGCCCGCAGCCCCAAAGTCTGTGTGGCAATGCAAGTAGTTCCCAGAGACCTTGAAAGAAAGCAAGAGTTGTTCTGGCTGCCACCTTGGCTGTGTGAGCCAGGCCAGGACGTTCGGCGTATTGGAGGCCGGTGCTGGGGTAAAGTGAAAAACAGGTTCTTTTGAGGCTAGAGTGGCCAGGAAAGCCCGCAGCCCCAAAGTCTGTGTGGCAATGCAAGTAATTCCCAGAGACCTTGAAAGAAAGCAAGAGTTGTTCTGGCTGCCACCTTGGCTGTGGGAGCCAGGCCAGGACGTTCGGCATATTGGGCGCCGGTGCTGGGGAAAAGTGAAAAACAGGTGCTTTTGAGGCTAGAGTGGCCAGGAAAGCCCGCAGCCCCAAAGTCTGGGTGGCAATGCAAGTAGTTCCCAGAGACCTTGAAAGAAAGCAAGAGTTGTTCTGGCTGCCACCTTGGCTGTGGGAGCCAGGCCAGGACGTTCGGCGTATTGGAGGCCGGTGCTGGGAAATATGAAAAAAAGGTGCTTGTGAGGATAGAGTGGCCAGGAAAGCCCGCAGCCCCAAAGTCTGTGTGGCAATGCAAGTAGTTCCCAGAGACCTTGAAAGAAAGCAAGAGTTGTTCTGGCTGCCACCTTGGCTATAGGAGCTAGGACAGGACGTTCGGCGTATTGGAGGCCGGTGCTGGGGAAAAGTGAAAAACAGGTGCTTTTGAGGCTAGAGTGGCCAGGAAAGCCCGCAGCCCCAAAGTCTGGGTGGCAATGCAAGTAGTTCCCAGAGACCTTGAAAGAAAGCAAGAGTTGTTCTGGCTGCCACCTTGGCTGTGGGAGCCAGGCCAGGACGTTCGGCGTATTGGAGGACGGTGCTGGGGAAAAGTGAAAAACAGGTTCTTTTGAGGATAGAGTGGCCAGGAAAGCCCGCAGCCCCAAAGTCTGTGTGGCAATGCAAGTAGTTCCCAGAGACCTTGAAAGAAAGCAAGAGTTGTTCTGGCTGCCACCGTGGCTATAGGAGCTAGGACAGGACGTTCGGCATATTGGAGGACGGTGCTAGGGAAAAGTGAAAAACAGGTTCTTTTGAGGATAGAGTGGCCAGGAAAGCCCGCAGCCCCAAAGTCTGGGTGGCAATGCAAGTAGTTCCCAGAGACCTTGAAAGAAAGCAAGAGTTGTTCTGGCTGCCTCCTTGGGTGTGGGAGCCAGGCCAGGACGTTCGGCATATTGGAGGCCGGTGCTGGGAAATATGAAAAAAAGGTGCTTTTGAGGCTAGAGTGGCCAGGAAAGCCCGCAGCCCCAAAGTCTGGGTGGCAATGCAAGTAGTTCCCAGAGACCTTGAAAGAAAGCAAGAGTTGTTCTAGCTGCCACCTTGGCTGTGGGAGCCAGGCCAGGACGTTCGGCATATTGGAGGCCGGTGCTGGGGTCAAGTGAAAAAAAGGTGCTTGTGAGGCTAGAGTGGCCAGGAAAGCCCGCAGCCCCAAAGTCTGGGTGGCAATGCAAGTAGTTCCCAGAGACCTTGAAAGAAAGCAAGAGTTGTTCTGGCTGCCACCTTGGCTGTGGGAGCCAGGCCAGGACGTTCGGCGTATTGGAGGCCGGTGCTGGGAAATATGAAAAAAAGGTGCTTTTGAGGATAGAGTGGCCAGGAAAGCCCGCAGCCCCAAAGTCTGGGTGGCAATGCAAGTAGTTCCCAGAGACCTTGAAAGAAAGCAAGAGTTGTTCTGGCTGCCACCTTGGCTGTGTGAGCCAGGCCAGGACGTTCGGCGTATTGGAGGCCGGTGCTGGGGAAAAGTGAAAAACAGGTTCTTTTGAGGATAGAGTGGCCAGGAAAGCCCGCAGCCCCAAAGTCTGTGTGGCAATGCAAGTAGTTCCCAGAGACCTTGAAAGAAAGCAAGAGTTGTTCTGGCTGCCACCTTGGCTGTGTGAGCCAGGCCAGGACGTTCGGCGTATTGGAGGACGGTGCTGGGGAAAAGTGAAAAACAGGTTCTTTTGAGGCTAGAGTGGCCAGGAAAGCCCGCAGCCCCAAAGTCTGGGTGGCAATGCAAGTAGTTCCCAGAGACCTTGAAAGAAAGCAAGAGTTGTTCTGGCTGCCACCGTGGCTATAGGAGCTAGGACAGGACGTTCGGCATATTGGAGGACGGTGCTAGGGAAAAGTGAAAAACAGGTTCTTTTGAGGCTAGAGTGGCCAGGAAAGCCCGCAGCCCCAAAGTCTGGGTGGCAATGCAAGTAGTTCCCAGAGACCTTGAAAGAAAGCAAGAGTTGTTCTGGCTGCCTCCTTGGGTGTGGGAGCCAGGCCAGGACGTTCGGCGTATTGGAGGCCGGTGCTGGGAAATATGAAAAACAGGTGCTTTTGAGGCTAGAGTGGCCAGGAAAGCCCGCAGCCCCAAAGTCTGGGTGGCAATGCAAGTAGTTCCCAGAGACCTTGAAAGAAAGCAAGAGTTGTTCTAGCTGCCACCTTGGCTGTGGGAGCCAGGCCAGGACGTTCGGCATATTGGAGGCCGGTGCTGGGGTAAAGTGAAAAAAAGGTTCTTTTGAGGATAGAGTGGCCAGGAAAGCCCGCAGCCCCAAAGTCTGTGTGGCAATGCAAGTAGTTCCCAGAGACCTTGAAAGAAAGCAAGAGTTGTTCTGGCTGCCAGCTTGGCTGTGGGAGCCAGGCCAGGACGTTCGGCGTATTGGAGGCCGGTGCTGGGAAATATGAAAAAAAGGTGCTTGTGAGGATAGAGTGGCCAGGAAAGCCCGCAGCCCCAAAGTCTGTGTGGCAATGCAAGTAGTTCCCAGAGACCTTGAAAGAAAGCAAGAGTTGTTCTGGCTGCCACCTTGGGTGTGGGAGCCAGGCCAGGACGTTCGGCGTATTGGAGGCCGGTGCTGGGAAATATGAAAAAAAGGTGCTTGTGAGGATAGAGTGGCCAGGAAAGCCCGCAGCCCCAAAGTCTGTGTGGCAATGCAAGTAGTTCCCAGAGACCTTGAAAGAAAGCAAGAGTTGTTCTGGCTGCCACCTTGGCTATAGGAGCTAGGACAGGACGTTCGGCATATTGGAGGACGGTGCTAGGGAAAAGTGAAAAACAAGTTCTTTTGAGGATAGAGTGGCCAGGAAAGCCCGCAGCCCCAAAGTCTGGGTGGCAATGCAAGTAGTTCCCAGAGACCTTGAAAGAAAGCAAGAGTTGTTCTGGCTGCCACCGTGGCTATAGGAGCTAGGACAGGACGTTCGGCATATTGGAGGATGGTGCTAGGGAAAAGTGAAAAACAGGTTCTTTTGAGGATAGAGTGGCCAGGAAAGCCCGCAGCCCCAAAGTCTGGGTGGCAATGCAAGTAGTTCCCAGAGACCTTGAAAGAAAGCAAGAGTTGATCTGGCTGCCACCTTGGGTTTGGGAGCCAGGCCAGGACGTTCGGCATATTGGAGGCCGGTGCTAGGGAAAAGTGAAAAAAAGATGCTTTTGAGGCTAGAGTGGCCAGGAAAGCCCGCAGCCCCAAAGTCTGGGTGGCAATGCAAGTAGTTCCCAGAGACCTTGAAAGAAAGCAAGAGTTGTTCTGGCTGCCACCTTGGGTGTGGGAGCCAGGCCAGGACGTTTGGCATATTGGAGGCCGGTGCTGGGGTCAAGTGAAAAAAAGGTGCTTTTGAGGCTAGAGTGGCCAGGAAAGCCCGCAGCCCCAAAGTCTGGGTGGCAATGCAAGTAGTTCCCAGAGACCTTGAAAGAAAGCAAGAGTTGTTCTGGCTGCCACCTTGGCTGTGTGAGCCAGGCCAGGACGTTCGGCGTATTGGAGGCCGGTGCTGGGGAAAAGTGAAAAACAGGTTCTTTTGAGGCTAGAGTGGCCAGGAAAGCCCGCAGCCCCAAAGTCTGGGTGGCAATGCAAGTAATTCCCAGAGACCTTGAAAGAAAGCAAGAGTTGTTCTGGCTGCCACCTTGGGTGTGGGAGCCAGGCCAGGACGTTCGGCATATTGGGCGCCGGTGCTGGGGAAAAGTGAAAAAAAGGTGCTTGTGAGGCTAGAGTGGCCAGGAAAGCCCGCAGCCCCAAAGTCTGGGTGGCAATGCAAGTAGTTCCCAGAGACCTTGAAAGAAAGCAAGAGTTGTTCTGGCTGCCACCTTGGCTGTGGGAGCCAGGCCAGGACGTTCGGCGTATTGGAGGCCGGTGCTGGGAAATATGAAAAAAAGGTGCTTGTGAGGATAGAGTGGCCAGGAAAGCCCGCAGCCCCAAAGTCTGTGTGGCAATGCAAGTAGTTCCCAGAGACCTTGAAAGAAAGCAAGAGTTGTTCTGGCTGCCACCGTGGCTATAGGAGCTAGGACAGGACGTTCGGCGTATTGGAGGCCGGTGCTGGGGAAAAGTGAAAAACAGGTGCTTTTGAGGCTAGAGTGGCCAGGAAAGCCCGCAGCCCCAAAGTCTGTGTGGCAATGCAAGTAGTTCCCAGAGACCTTGAAAGAAAGCAAGAGTTGTTCTGGCTGCCAGCTTGGCTGTGTGAGCCAGGCCAGGACGTTCGGCGTATTGGAGGACGGTGCTGGGGAAAAGTGAAAAACAGGTTCTTTTGAGGATAGAGTGGCCAGGAAAGCCCGCAGCCCCAAAGTCTGTGTGGCAATGCAAGTAGTTCCCAGAGACCTTGAAAGAAAGCAAGAGTTGTTCTGGCTGCCACCGTGGCTATAGGAGCTAGGACAGGACGTTCGGCATATTGGAGGATGGTGCTAGGGAAAAGTGAAAAACAGGTTCTTTTGAGGATAGAGTGGCCAGGAAAGCCCGCAGCCCCAAAGTCTGGGTGGCAATGCAAGTAGTTCCCAGAGACCTTGAAAGAAAGCAAGAGTTGTTCTGGCTGCCAGCTTGGCTGTGGGAGCCAGGCCAGGACGTTCGGCATATTGGGCGCCGGTGCTGGGGAAAAGTGAAAAACAGGTGCTTTTGAGGCTAGAGTGGCCAGGAAAGCCCGCAGCCCCAAAGTCTGGGTGGCAATGCAAGTAGTTCCCAGAGACCTTGAAAGAAAGCAAGAGTTGTTCTGGCTGCCACCTTGGGTGTGGGAGCCAGGCCAGGACGTTCGGCGTATTGGAGGCCGGTGCTGGGAAATATGAAAAAAAGGTGCTTGTGAGGATAGAGTGGCCAGGAAAGCCCGCAGCCCCAAAGTCTGTGTGGCAATGCAAGTAGTTCCCAGAGACCTTGAAAGAAAGCAAGAGTTGTTCTGGCTGCCACCGTGGCTATAGGAGCTAGGACAGGACGTTCGGCATATTGGAGGACGGTGCTAGGGAAAAGTGAAAAACAAGTTCTTTTGAGGATAGAGTGGCCAGGAAAGCCCGCAGCCCCAAAGTCTGGGTGGCAATGCAAGTAGTTCCCAGAGACCTTGAAAGAAAGCAAGAGTTGTTCTGGCTGCCACCGTGGCTATAGGAGCTAGGACAGGACGTTCGGCATATTGGAGGATGGTGCTAGGGAAAAGTGAAAAACAGGTTCTTTTGAGGATAGAGTGGCCAGGAAAGCCCGCAGCCCCAAAGTCTGGGTGGCAATGCAAGTAGTTCCCAGAGACCTTGAAAGAAAGCAAGAGTTGATCTGGCTGCCACCTTGGGTTTGGGAGCCAGGCCAGGACGTTCGGCATATTGGAGGCCGGTGCTAGGGAAAAGTGAAAAAAAGATGCTTTTGAGGCTAGAGTGGCCAGGAAAGCCCGCAGCCCCAAAGTCTGGGTGGCAATGCAAGTAGTTCCCAGAGACCTTGAAAGAAAGCAAGAGTTGTTCTGGCTGCCACCTTGGGTGTGGGAGCCAGGCCAGGACGTTTGGCATATTGGAGGCCGGTGCTGGGGTCAAGTGAAAAAAAGGTGCTTTTGAGGCTAGAGTGGCCAGGAAAGCCCGCAGCCCCAAAGTCTGGGTGGCAATGCAAGTAGTTCCCAGAGACCTTGAAAGAAAGCAAGAGTTGTTCTGGCTGCCACCGTGGCTATAGGAGCTAGGACAGGACGTTCGGCGTATTGGAGGCCGGTGCTGGGGTAAAGTGAAAAACAGGTTCTTTTGAGGCTAGAGTGGCCAGGAAAGCCCGCAGCCCCAAAGTCTGGGTGGCAATGCAAGTAATTCCCAGAGACCTTGAAAGAAAGCAAGAGTTGTTCTGGCTGCCACCTTGGGTGTGGGAGCCAGGCCAGGACGTTCGGCATATTGGGCGCCGGTGCTGGGGAAAAGTGAAAAAAAGGTGCTTGTGAGGCTAGAGTGGCCAGGAAAGCCCGCAGCCCCAAAGTCTGGGTGGCAATGCAAGTAGTTCCCAGAGACCTTGAAAGAAAGCAAGAGTTGTTCTGGCTGCCACCGTGGCTATAGGAGCTAGGACAGGACGTTCGGCGTATTGGAGGCCGGTGCTGGGGAAAAGTGAAAAACAGGTGCTTTTGAGGCTAGAGTGGCCAGGAAAGCCCGCAGCCCCAAAGTCTGTGTGGCAATGCAAGTAGTTCCCAGAGACCTTGAAAGAAAGCAAGAGTTGTTCTGGCTGCCACCTTGGCTGTGTGAGCCAGGCCAGGACGTTCGGCGTATTGGAGGACAGTGCTGGGGAAAAGTGAAAAACAGGTTCTTTTGAGGATAGAGTGGCCAGGAAAGCCCGCAGCCCCAAAGTCTGTGTGGCAATGCAAGTAGTTCCCAGAGACCTTGAAAGAAAGCACGAGTTGTTCTGGCTGCCACCGTGGCTATAGGAGCTAGGACAGGACGTTCGGCATATTGGAGGACGGTGCTAGGGAAAAGTGAAAAACAGGTTCTTTTGAGGCTAGAGTGGCCAGGAAAGCCCGCAGCCCCAAAGTCTGGGTGGCAATGCAAGTAGTTCCCAGAGACCTTGAAAGAAAGCAAGAGTTGTTCTGGCTGCCTCCTTGGGTGTGGGAGCCAGGCCAGGACGTTCGGCATATTGGAGGCCGGTGCTGGGAAATATGAAAAAAAGGTGCTTTTGAGGCTAGAGTGGCCAGGAAAGCCCGCAGCCCCAAAGTCTGGGTGGCAATGCAAGTAGTTCCCAGAGACCTTGAAAGAAAGCAAGAGTTGTTCTGGCTGCCACCTTGGGTGTGGGAGCCAGGCCAGGACGTTTGGCATATTGGAGGCCGGTGCTGGGGTCAAGTGAAAAAAAGGTGCTTTTGAGGCTAGAGTGGCCAGGAAAGCCCGCAGCCCCAAAGTCTGGGTGGCAATGCAAGTAGTTCCCAGAGACCTTGAAAGAAAGCAAGAGTTGTTCTGGCTGCCACCTTGGCTGTGGGAGCCAGGCCAGGACGTTCGGCGTATTGGAGGCCGGTGCTGGGAAATATGAAAAAAAGGTGCTTGTGAGGATAGAGTGGCCAGGAAAGCCCGCAGCCCCAAAGTCTGTGTGGCAATGCAAGTAGTTCCCAGAGACCTTGAAAGAAAGCAAGAGTTGTTCTGGCTGCCACCGTGGCTATAGGAGCTAGGACAGGACGTTCGGCATATTGGAGGACGGTGCTAGGGAAAAGTGAAAAACAGGTTCTTTTGAGGATAGAGTGGCCAGGAAAGCCCGCAGCCCCAAAGTCTGGGTGGCAATGCAAGTAGTTCCCAGAGACCTTGAAAGAAAGCAAGAGTTGTTCTGGCTGCCACCGTGGCTATAGGAGCTAGGACAGGACGTTCGGCATATTGGAGGATGGTGCTAGGGAAAAGTGAAAAACAGGTTCTTTTGAGGATAGAGTGGCCAGGAAAGCCCGCAGCCCCAAAGTCTGGGTGGCAATGCAAGTAGTTCCCAGAGACCTTGAAAGAAAGCAAGAGTAGTTCTGGCTGCCACCTTGGGTGTGGGAGCCAGGCCAGGACGTTCGGCATATTGGGCGCCGGTGCTGGGGAAAAGTGAAAAACAGGTGCTTTTGAGGCTAGAGTGGCCAGGAAAGCCCGCAGCCCCAAAGTCTGGGTGGCAATGCAAGTAGTTCCCAGAGACCTTGAAAGAAAGCAAGAGTTGTTCTGGCTGCCACCGTGGCTATAGGAGCTAGGACAGGACGTTTGGCATATTGGAGGCCGGTGCTGGGGAAAAGTGAAAAAATAATGCTTTTGAGGCTAGAGTGGCCAGGAAAGCCCGCAGCCCCAAAGTCTGGGTGGCAATGCAAGTAGTTCCCAGAGACCTTGAAAGAAAGCAAGAGTTGTTCTGGCTGCCACCGTGGCTATAGGAGCTAGGACAGGACGTTCGGCATATTGGAGGCCGGTGCTAGGGAAAAGTGAAAAACAGGTTCTTTTGAGGCTAGAGTGGCCAGGAAAGCCCGCAGCCCCAAAGTCTGGGTGGCAATGCAAGTAGTTCCCAGAGACCTTGAAAGAAAGCAAGAGTTGTTCTGGCTGCCACCTTGGCTGTGTGAGCCAGGCCAGGACGTTCGGCGTATTGGAGGCCAGTGCTGGGGTAAAGTGAAAAAAAGGTGCTTGTGAGGCTAGAGTGGCCAGGAAAGCCCGCAGCCCCAAAGTCTGTGTGGCAATGCAAGTAGTTCCCAGAGACCTTGAAAGAAAGCAAGAGTTGTTCTGGCTGCCACCGTGGCTATAGGAGCTAGGACAGGACGTTCGGCATATTGGAGGATGGTGCTAGGGAAAAGTGAAAAACAGGTTCTTTTGAGGCTAGAGTGGCCAGGAAAGCCCGCAGCCCCAAAGTCTGTGTGGCAATGCAAGTAGTTCCCAGAGACCTTGAAAGAAAGCAAGAGTTGTTCTGGCTGCCACCTTGGGTTTGGGAGCCAGGCCAGGACGTTCGGCATATTGGAGGCCGGTGCTAGGGAAAAGTGAAAAAAAGATGCTTTTGAGGCTAGAGTGGCCAGGAAAGCCCGCAGCCCCAAAGTCTGGGTGGCAATGCAAGTAGTTCCCAGAGACCTTGAAAGAAAGCAAGAGTTGTTCTGGCTGCCACCTTGGGTGTGGGAGCCAGGCCAGGACGTTTGGCATATTGGAGGCCGGTGCTGGGGTCAAGTGAAAAAAAGGTGCTTTTGAGGCTAGAGTGGCCAGGAAAGCCCGCAGCCCCAAAGTCTGGGTGGCAATGCAAGTAGTTCCCAGAGACCTTGAAAGAAAGCAAGAGTTGTTCTGGCTGCCACCTTGGCTGTGGGAGCCAGGCCAGGACGTTCGGCGTATTGGAGGCCGGTGCTGGGAAATATGAAAAAAAGGTGCTTGTGAGGATAGAGTGGCCAGGAAAGCCCGCAGCCCCAAAGTCTGTGTGGCAATGCAAGTAGTTCCCAGAGACCTTGAAAGAAAGCAAGAGTTGTTCTGGCTGCCACCGTGGCTATAGGAGCTAGGACAGGACGTTCGGCATATTGGAGGACGGTGCTAGGGAAAAGTGAAAAACAGGTTCTTTTGAGGATAGAGTGGCCAGGAAAGCCCGCAGCCCCAAAGTCTGGGTGGCAATGCAAGTAGTTCCCAGAGACCTTGAAAGAAAGCAAGAGTTGTTCTGGCTGCCACCGTGGCTATAGGAGCTAGGACAGGACGTTCGGCATATTGGAGGATGGTGCTAGGGAAAAGTGAAAAACAGGTTCTTTTGAGGATAGAGTGGCCAGGAAAGCCCGCAGCCCCAAAGTCTGGGTGGCAATGCAAGTAGTTCCCAGAGACCTTGAAAGAAAGCAAGAGTTGTTCTGGCTGCCACCTTGGGTGTGGGAGCCAGGCCAGGACGTTCGGCATATTGGGCGCCGGTGCTGGGGAAAAGTGAAAAACAGGTGCTTTTGAGGCTAGAGTGGCCAGGAAAGCCCGCAGCCCCAAAGTCTGGGTGGCAATGCAAGTAGTTCCCAGAGACCTTGAAAGAAAGCAAGAGTTGTTCTGGCTGCCACCGTGGCTATAGGAGCTAGGACAGGACGTTTGGCATATTGGAGGCCGGTGCTGGGGAAAAGTGAAAAAATAATGCTTTTGAGGCTAGAGTGGCCAGGAAAGCCCGCAGCCCCAAAGTCTGGGTGGCAATGCAAGTAGTTCCCAGAGACCTTGAAAGAAAGCAAGAGTTGTTCTGGCTGCCACCGTGGCTATAGGAGCTAGGACAGGACGTTCGGCATATTGGAGGACGGTGCTAGGGAAAAGTGAAAAACAGGTTCTTTTGAGGCTAGAGTGGCCAGGAAAGCCCGCAGCCCCAAAGTCTGGGTGGCAATGCAAGTAGTTCCCAGAGACCTTGAAAGAAAGCAAGAGTTGTTCTGGCTGCCACCTTGGCTGTGTGAGCCAGGCCAGGATGTTCGGCGTATTGGAGGCCAGTGCTGGGGTAAAGTGAAAAACAGGTGCTTGTGAGGCTAGAGTGGCCAGGAAAGCCCGCAGCCCCAAAGTCTGGGTGGCAATGCAAGTAGTTCCCAGAGACCTTGAAAGAAAGCAAGAGTTGTTCTGGCTGCCACCTTGGGTTTGGGAGCCAGGCCAGGACGTTCGGCGTATTGGAGGCCGGTGCTGGGGTAAAGTGAAAAACAGGTTCTTTTGAGGCTAGAGTGGCCAGGAAAGCCCGCAGCCCCAAAGTCTGGGTGGCAATGCAAGTAGTTCCCAGAGACCTTGAAAGAAAGCAAGAGTTGTTCTGGCTGCCACCTTGGCTGTGGGAGCCAGGCCAGGACGTTTGGCATATTGGGCGCCGGTGCTGGGGAAAAGTGAAAAACAGGTGCTTTTGAGGCTAGAGTGGCCAGGAAAGCCCGCAGCCCCAAAGTCTGGGTGGCAATGCAAGTAGTTCCCAGAGACCTTGAAAGAAAGCAAGAGTTGTTCTGGCTGCCACCTTGGCTGTGGGAACCAGGCCAGGACGTTCGGCGTATTGGAGGCCGGTGGTAGGGAAAAGTGAAAAACAGGTTCTTTTGAGGATAGAGTGGCCAGGAAAGCCCGCAGCCCCAAAGTCTGGGTGGCAATGCAAGTAGTTCCCAGAGACCTTGAAAGAAAGCAAGAGTTGTTCTGGCTGCCACCTTGGCTGTGGGAACCAGGCCAGGACGTTCGGCATATTGGAGGACGGTGCTGGGGAAAAGTGAAAAACAGGTTCTTTTGAGGATAGAGTGGCCAGGAAAGCCCGCAGCCCCAAAGTCTGTGTGGCAATGCAAGTAGTTCCCAGAGACCTTGAAAGAAAGCAAGAGTTGTTCTGGCTGCCACCTTGGCTATAGGAGCTAGGACAGGACGTTCGGCGTATTGGAGGACGGTGCTAGGGAAAAGTGAAAAACAGGTTCTTTTGAGGATAGAGTGGCCAGGAAAGCCCACAGCCCCAAAGTCTGTGTGGCAATGCAAGTAGTTCCCAGAGACCTTGAAAGAAAGCAAGAGTTGTTCTGGCTGCCACCTTGGCTGTGGGAGCCAGGCCAGGTAGTTCGGCATATTGGAGGCCGGTGTGGGGTAAAGTGAAAAAAAGGTGCTTGTGAGGCTAGAGTGGCCAGGAAAGCCCGCAGCCCCAAAGTCTGGGTGGCAATGCAAGTAGTTCCCAGAGACCTTGAAAGAAAGCAAGAGTTGTTCTGGCTGCCACCTTGGCTGTGGGAGCCAGGCCAGGACGTTCGGCATATTGGAGGCCGGTGCTGGGGTAAAGTGAAAAAAAGGTGCTTGTGAGGCTAGAGTGGCCAGGAAAGCCCGCAGCCCCAAAGTCTGGGTGGCAATGCAAGTAGTTCCCAGAGACCTTGAAAGAAAGCAAGAGTTGTTCTGGCTGCCACCTTGGCTATAGGAGCTAGGACAGGACATTCGGCATATTGGAGGACGGTGCTAGGGAAAAGTGAAAAACAGGTTCTTTTGAGGCTAGAGTGGCCAGGAAAGCCCGCAGCCCCAAAGTCTGGGTGGCAATGCAAGTAGTTCCCAGAGACCTTGAAAGAAAGCAAGAGTTGTTCTGGCTGCCACCTTGGCTGTGTGAGCCAGGCCAGGATGTTCGGCGTATTGGAGGCCAGTGCTGGGGTAAAGTGAAAAAAAGGTGCTTGTGAGGCTAGAGTGGCCAGGAAAGCCCGCAGCCCCAAAGTCTGGGTGGCAATGCAAGTAGTTCCCAGAGACCTTGAAAGAAAGCAAGAGTTGTTCTGGCTGCCACCTTGGGTTTGGGAGCCAGGCCAGGACGTTCGGCGTATTGGAGGCCGGTGCTGGGGTAAAGTGAAAAACAGGTTCTTTTGAGGCTAGAGTGGCCAGGAAAGCCCGCAGCCCCAAAGTCTGGGTGGCAATGCAAGTAATTCCCAGAGACCTTGAAAGAAAGCAAGAGTTGTTCTGGCTGCCACCTTGGCTGTGGGAGCCAGGCCAGGACGTTTGGCATATTGGGCGCCGGTGCTGGGGAAAAGTGAAAAACAGGTTCTTTTGAGGCTAGAGTGGCCAGGAAAGCCCGCAGCCCCAAAGTCTGGGTGGCAATGCAAGTAGTTCCCAGAGACCTTGAAAGAAAGCAAGAGTTGTTCTGGCTGCCACCTTGGCTGTGGGAACCAGGCCAGGACGTTCGGCGTATTGGAGGCCGGTGGTAGGGAAAAGTGAAAAACAGGTTCTTTTGAGGATAGAGTGGCCAGGAAAGCCCGCAGCCCCAAAGTCTGGGTGGCAATGCAAGTAGTTCCCAGAGACCTTGAAAGAAAGCAAGAGTTGTTCTGGCTGCCACCTTGGGTTTGGGAGCCAGGCCAGGACGTTCGGCGTATTGGAGGCCGGTGCTGGGGAAAAGTGAAAAACAGGTGCTTTTGAGGCTAGAGTGGCCAGGAAAGCCCGCAGCCCCAAAGTCTGTGTGGCAATGCAAGTAGTTCCCAGAGACCTTGAAAGAAAGCAAGAGTTGTTCTGGCTGCCACCTTGGCTATAGGAGCTAGGACAGGACGTTCGACGTATTGGAGGACGGTGCTAGGGAAAAGTGAAAAACAGGTTCTTTTGAGGATAGAGTGGCCAGGAAAGCCCACAGCCCCAAAGTCTGTGTGGCAATGCAAGTAGTTCCCAGAGACCTTGAAAGAAAGCAAGAGTTGTTCTGGCTGCCACCTTGGCTGTGGGAGCCAGGCCAGGTAGTTCGGCATATTGGAGGCCGGTGCTGGGGTAAAGTGAAAAAAAGGTGCTTGTGAGGCTAGAGTGGCCAGGAAAGCCCGCAGCCCCAAAGTCTGGGTGGCAATGCAAGTAGTTCCCAGAGACCTTGAAAGAAAGCAAGAGTTGTTCTGGCTGCCACCTTGGCTGTGGGAGCCAGGCCAGGACGTTCGGCATATTGGAGGCCGGTGCTGGGGTAAAGTGAAAAAAAGGTGCTTGTGAGGCTAGAGTGGCCAGGAAAGCCCGCAGCCCCAAAGTCTGGGTGGCAATGCAAGTAGTTCCCAGAGACCTTGAAAGAAAGCAAGAGTTGTTCTGGCTGCCACCTTGGCTGTGGGAGCCAGGCCAGGACGTTCGGCATATTGGAGGCCGGTGCTGGGGTAAAGTGAAAAAAAGGTGCTTGTGAGGCTAGAGTGGCCAGGAAAGCCCGCAGCCCCAAAGTCTGGGTGGCAATGCAAGTAGTTCCCAGAGACCTTGAAAGAAAGCAAGAGTTGTTCTGGCTGCCAGCTTGGCTGTGGGAGCCAGGCCAGGACGTTTGGCGTATTGGAGGCCGGTGCTGGGAAATATGAAAAAAAGGTGCTTGTGAGGATAGAGTGGCCAGGAAAGCCCGCAGCCCCAAAGTCTGGGTGGCAATGCAAGTAGTTCCCAGAGACCTTGAAAGAAAGCAAGAGTTGTTCTGGCTGCCACCGTGGCTATAGGAGCTAGGACAGGACGTTCGGCATATTGGAGGACGGTGCTAGGGAAAAGTGAAAAACAGGTGCTTTTGAGGATAGAGTGGCCAGGAAAGCCCGCAGCCCCAAAGTCTGGGTGGCAATGCAAGTAGTTCCCAGAGACCTTGAAAGAAAGCAAGAGTTGTTCTGGCTGCCACCGTGGCTATAGGAGCCAGGCCAGGACGTTCGGCATATTGGAGGCCGGTGCTAGGGAAAAGTGAAAAACAGGTTCTTTTGAGGCTAGAGTGGCCAGGAAAGCCCGCAGCCCCAAAGTCTGGGTGGCAATGCAAGTAATTCCCAGAGACCTTGAAAGAAAGCAAGAGTTGTTCTGGCTGCCACCTTGGGTTTGGGAGCCAGGCCAGGACGTTCGGCATATTGGAGGCCGGTGCTAGGGAAAAGTGAAAAACAGATGCTTTTGAGGCTAGAGTGGCCAGGAAAGCCCGCAGCCCCAAAGTCTGGGTGGCAATGCAAGTAGTTCCCAGAGACCTTGAAAGAAAGCAAGAGTTGTTCTGGCTGCCACCTTGGGTGTGGGAGCCAGGCCAGGACGTTTGGCATATTGGAGGCCGGTGCTGGGGTCAAGTGAAAAAAAGGTGCTTTTGAGGCTAGAGTGGCCAGGAAAGCCCGCAGCCCCAAAGTCTGGGTGGCAATGCAAGTAGTTCCCAGAGACCTTGAAAGAAAGCAAGAGTTGTTCTGGCTGCCACCTTGGCTGTGGGAGCCAGGCCAGGACGTTCGGCGTATTGGAGGCCGGTGCTGGGGTCAAGTGAAAAAAAGGTGCTTTTGAGGCTAGAGTGGCCAGGAAAGCCCGCAGCCCCAAAGTCTGGGTGGCAATGCAAGTAATTCCCAGAGACCTTGAAAGAAAGCAAGAGTTGTTCTGGCTGCCACCTTGGGTGTGGGAGCCAGGCCAGGACGTTCGGCATATTGGAGGCCGGTGCTGGGGAAAAGTGAAAAACAGGTTCTTTTGAGGCTAGAGTGGCCAGGAAAGCCCGCAGCCCCAAAGTCTGGGTGGCAATGCAAGTAGTTCCCAGAGACCTTGAAAGAAAGCAAGAGTTGTTCTGGCTGCCACCGTGGCTGTGGGAGCTAGGACAGGACGTTTGGCATATTGGAGGCCGGTGCTGGGGAAAAGTGAAAAAATAATGCTTTTGAGGCTAGAGTGGCCAGGAAAGCCCGCAGCCCCAAAGTCTGGGTGGCAATGCAAGTAGTTCCCAGAGACCTTGAAAGAAAGCAAGAGTTGTTCTGGCTGCCACCTTGGCTGTGGGAGCCAGGCCAGGACGTTCGGCATATTGGAGGCCGGTGCTGGGGAAAAGTGAAAAACAGGTTCTTTTGAGGCTAGAGTGGCCAGGAAAGCCCGCAGCCCCAAAGTCTGGGTGGCAATGCAAGTAGTTCCCAGAGACCTTGAAAGAAAGCAAGAGTTGTTCTGGCTGCCACCTTGGCTGTGGGAGCCAGGCCAGGACGTTCGGCGTATTGGAGGCCGGTGCTGGGGAAAAGTGAAAAACAGGTGCTTTTGAGGATAGAGTGGCCAGGAAAGCCCGCAGCCCCAAAGTCTGTGTGGCAATGCAAGTAGTTCCCAGAGACCTTGAAAGAAAGCAAGAGTTGTTCTGGCTGCCACCTTGGCTATAGGAGCTAGGACAGGACGTTCGTCGTATTGGAGGACGGTGCTAGGGAAAAGTGAAAAACAGGTTCTTTTGAGGATAGAGTGGCCAGGAAAGCCCGCAGCCCCAAAGTCTGGGTGGCAATGCAAGTAGTTCCCAGAGACATTGAAAGAAAGCAAGAGTTGTTCTGGCTGCCACCTTGGCTGTGGGAGCCAGGCCAGGTAGTTCGGCATATTGGAGGCCGGTGCTGGGGTAAAGTGAAAAAAAGGTGCTTGTGAGGCTAGAGTGGCCAGGAAAGCCCGCAGCCCCAAAGTCTGGGTGGCAATGCAAGTAGTTCCCAGAGACCTTGAAAGAAAGCAAGAGTTGTTCTGGCTGCCACCTTGGCTGTGGGAGCCAGGCCAGGACGTTCGGCATATTGGAGGCCGGTGCTGGGGAAAAGTGAAAAAAAGGTGCTTGTGAGGCTAGAGTGGCCAGGAAAGCCCGCAGCCCCAAAGTCTGGGTGGCAATGCAAGTAGTTCCCAGAGACCTTGAAAGAAAGCAAGAGTTGTTCTGGCTGCCACCTTGGCTATAGGAGCTAGGACAGGACGTTCGGCATATTGGAGGACGGTGCTAGGGAAAAGTGAAAAACAGGTTCTTTTGAGGCTAGAGTGGCCAGGAAAGCCCGCAGCCCCAAAGTCTGGGTGGCAATGCAAGTAGTTCCCAGAGACCTTGAAAGAAAGCAAGAGTTGTTCTGGCTGCCTCCTTGGCTGTGGGAGCCAGGCCAGGACGTTCGGCGTATTGGAGGCCGGTGCTGGGAAATATGAAAAAAAGGTGCTTTTGAGGCTAGAGTGGCCAGGAAAGCCCGCAGCCCCAAAGTCTGGGTGGCAATGCAAGTAGTTCCCAGAGACCTTGAAAGAAAGCAAGAGTTGTTCTGGCTGCCACCTTGGCTGTGGGAGCCAGGCCAGGACGTTCGGCATATTGGAGGCCGGTGCTGGGGTAAAGTGAAAAAAAGGTGCTTGTGAGGCTAGAGTGGCCAGGAAAGCCCGCAGCCCCAAAGTCTGGGTGGCAATGCAAGTAGTTCCCAGAGACCTTGAAAGAAAGCAAGAGTTGTTCTGGCTGCCAGCTTGGCTGTGGGAGCCAGGCCAGGACGTTTGGCGTATTGGAGGCCGGTGCTGGGAAATATGAAAAAAAGGTGCTTGTGAGGATAGAGTGGCCAGGAAAGCCCGCAGCCCCAAAGTCTGGGTGGCAATGCAAGTAGTTCCCAGAGACCTTGAAAGAAAGCAAGAGTTGTTCTGGCTGCCACCGTGGCTATAGGAGCTAGGACAGGACGTTCGGCATATTGGAGGACGGTGCTAGGGAAAAGTGAAAAACAGGTGCTTTTGAGGATAGAGTGGCCAGGAAAGCCCGCAGCCCCAAAGTCTGGGTGGCAATGCAAGTAGTTCCCAGAGACCTTGAAAGAAAGCAAGAGTTGTTCTGGCTGCCACCGTGGCTATAGGAGCCAGGCCAGGACGTTCGGCATATTGGAGGATGGTGCTAGGGAAAAGTGAAAAACAGGTTCTTTTGAGGCTAGAGTGGCCAGGAAAGCCCGCAGCCCCAAAGTCTGGGTGGCAATGCAAGTAATTCCCAGAGACCTTGAAAGAAAGCAAGAGTTGTTCTGGCTGCCACCTTGGCTGTGGGAGCCAGGCCAGGACGTTCGGCATATTGGAGGCCGGTGCTGGGGAAAAGTGAAAAAAAGATGCTTTTGAGGCTAGAGTGGCCAGGAAAGCCCGCAGCCCCAAAGTCTGGGTGGCAATGCAAGTAGTTCCCAGAGACCTTGAAAGAAAGCAAGAGTTGTTCTGGCTGCCACCTTGGGTGTGGGAGCCAGGCCAGGACGTTTGGCATATTGGAGGCCGGTGCTGGGGTCAAGTGAAAAAAAGGTGCTTTTGAGGCTAGAGTGGCCAGGAAAGCCCGCAGCCCCAAAGTCTGGGTGGCAATGCAAGTAGTTCCCAGAGACCTTGAAAGAAAGCAAGAGTTGTTCTGGCTGCCACCTTGGCTGTGTGAGCCAGGCCAGGACGTTCGGCGTATTGGAGGCCGGTGCTGGGGTAAAGTGAAAAAAAGGTGCTTTTGAGGCTAGAGTGGCCAGGAAAGCCCGCAGCCCCAAAGTCTGGGTGGCAATGCAAGTAATTCCCAGAGACCTTGAAAGAAAGCAAGAGTTGTTCTGGCTGCCACCTTGGGTGTGGGAGCCAGGCCAGGACGTTCGGCATATTGGAGGCCGGTGCTGGGGAAAAGTGAAAAACAGGTTCTTTTGAGGCTAGAGTGGCCAGGAAAGCCCGCAGCCCCAAAGTCTGGGTGGCAATGCAAGTAGTTCCCAGAGACCTTGAAAGAAAGCAAGAGTTGTTCTGGCTGCCACCGTGGCTGTGGGAGCTAGGACAGGACGTTTGGCATATTGGAGGCCGGTGCTGGGGAAAAGTGAAAAAATAATGCTTTTGAGGCTAGAGTGGCCAGGAAAGCCCGCAGCCCCAAAGTCTGGGTGGCAATGCAAGTAGTTCCCAGAGACCTTGAAAGAAAGCAAGAGTTGTTCTGGCTGCCACCTTGGCTGTGGGAGCCAGGCCAGGACGTTCGGCATATTGGGCGCCGGTGCTGGGGAAAAGTGAAAAACAGGTTCTTTTGAGGCTAGAGTGGCCAGGAAAGCCCGCAGCCCAAAAGTCTGGGTGGCAATGCAAGTAATTCCCAGAGACCTTGAAAGAAAGCAAGAGTTGTTCTGGCTGCCAGCTTGGCTGTGGGAGCCAGGCCAGGACGTTCGGCATATTGGAGGCCGGTGCTGGGGTAAAGTGAAAAAAAGATGCTTTTGAGGCTAGAGTGGCCAGGAAAGCCCGCAGCCCCAAAGTCTGGGTGGCAATGCAAGTAGTTCCCAGAGACCTTGAAAGAAAGCAAGAGTTGTTCTGGCTGCCAGCTTGGGTTTGGGAGCCAGGCCAGGACGTTCGGCATATTGGAGGCCGGTGCTGGGGTAAAGTGAAAAAAAGATGCTTTTGAGGCTAGAGTGGCCAGGAAAGCCCGCAGCCCCAAAGTCTGGGTGGCAATGCAAGTAGTTCCCAGAGACCTTGAAAGAAAGCAAGAGTTGTTCTGGCTGCCACCTTGGCTGTGGGAGCCAGGCCAGGACGTTCGGCATATTGGAGGCCGGTGCTGGGGTAAAGTGAAAAAAAGGTGCTTGTGAGGCTAGAGTGGCCAGGAAAGCCCGCAGCCCCAAAGTCTGGGTGGCAATGCAAGTAGTTCCCAGAGACCTTGAAAGAAAGCAAGAGTTGTTCTGGCTGCCAGCTTGGCTGTGGGAGCCAGGCCAGGACGTTCGGCGTATTGGAGGCCGGTGCTGGGGTAAAGTGAAAAACAGGTTCTTTTGAGGCTAGAGTGGCCAGGAAAGCCCGCAGCCCCAAAGTCTGTGTGGCAATGCAAGTAATTCCCAGAGACCTTGAAAGAAAGCAAGAGTTGTTCTGGCTGCCACCTTGGCTGTGGGAGCCAGGCCAGGACGTTTGGCATATTGGGCGCCGGTGCTGGGGAAAAGTGAAAAACAGGTGCTTTTGAGGCTAGAGTGGCCAGGAAAGCCCGCAGCCCCAAAGTCTGGGTGGCAATGCAAGTAGTTCCCAGAGACCTTGAAAGAAAGCAAGAGTTGTTCTGGCTGCCACCTTGGCTGTGGGAGCCAGGCCAGGACGTTCGGCGTATTGGAGGCCGGTGCTGGGGAAAAGTGAAAAACAGGTGCTTTTGAGGATAGAGTGGCCAGGAAAGCCCGCAGCCCCAAAGTCTGTGTGGCAATGCAAGTAGTTCCCAGAGACCTTGAAAGAAAGCAAGAGTTGTTCTGGCTGCCACCTTGGCTATAGGAGCTAGGACAGGACGTTCTGCATATTGGAGGACGGTGCTAGGGAAAAGTGAAAAACAGGTTCTTTTGAGGCTAGAGTGGCCAGGAAAGCCCACAGCCCCAAAGTCTGGGTGGCAATGCAAGTAGTTCCCAGAGACCTTGAAAGAAAGCAAGAGTTGTTCTGGCTGCCACCTTGGGTTTGGGAGCCAGGCCAGGACGTTCGGCATATTGGAGGCCGGTGCTAGGGAAAAGTGAAAAAAAGATGCTTTTGAGGCTAGAGTGGCCAGGAAAGCCCGCAGCCCCAAAGTCTGGGTGGCAATGCAAGTAGTTCCCAGAGACCTTGAAAGAAAGCAAGAGTTGTTCTGGCTGCCAGCTTGGGTTTGGGAGCCAGGCCAGGACGTTTGGCATATTGGAGGCCGGTGCTGGGGAAAAGTGAAAAAAAGGTGCTTGTGAGGCTAGAGTGGCCAGGAAAGCCCGCAGCCCCAAAGTCTGGGTGGCAATGCAAGTAGTTCCCAGAGACCTTGAAAGAAAGCAAGAGTTGTTCTGGCTGCCACCTTGGCTGTGGGAGCCAGGCCAGGACGTTCGGCATATTGGAGGCCGGTGCTGGGGAAAAGTGAAAAAAAGGTGCTTTTGAGGCTAGAGTGGCCAGGAAAGCCCGCAGCCCCAAAGTCTGGGTGGCAATGCAAGTAGTTCCCAGAGACCTTGAAAGAAAGCAAGAGTTGTTCTGGCTGCCACCTTGGCTGTGGGAGCCAGGCCAGGACGTTCGGCGTATTGGAGGTCGGTGCTGGGAAATATGAAAAAAAGGTGCTTGTGAGGATAGAGTGGCCAGGAAAGCCCGCAGCCCCAAAGTCTGGGTGGCAATGCAAGTAGTCCCCAGAGACCTTGAAAGAAAGCAAGAGTTGTTCTGGCTGCCACCTTGGCTGTGTGAGCCAGGCCAGGACGTTCGGCGTATTGGAGGCCGGTGCTGGGGAAAAGTGAAAAACAGGTTCTTTTCAGGATAGAGTGGCCAGGAAAGCCCGCAGCCCCAAAGTCTGGGTGGCAATGCAAGTAGTTCCCAGAGACCTTGAAAGAAAGCAAGAGTTGTTCTGGCTGCCACCTTGGCTATAGGAGCTAGGACAGGACGTTCGGCATATTGGACGACGGTGCTAGGGAAAAGTGAAAAACAGGTTCTTTTGAGGATAGAGTGGCCAGGAAAGCCCACAGCCCCAAAGTCTGTGTGGCAATGCAAGTAGTTCCCAGAGACCTTGAAAGAAAGCAAGAGTTGTTCTGGCTGCCTCCTTGGGTGTGGGAGCCAGGCCAGGACGTTCGGCGTATTGGAGGCCGGTGCTGGGAAATATGAAAAAAAGGTGCTTGTGAGGCTAGAGTGGCCAGGAAAGCCCGCAGCCCCAAAGTCTGGGTGGCAATGCAAGTAGTTCCCAGAGACCTTGAAAGAAAGCAAGAGTTGTTCTGGCTGCCACCTTGGCTGTGGGAGCCAGGCCAGGACGTTCGGCATATTGGAGGCCGGTGCTGGGGTAAAGTGAAAAAAAGGTGCTTTTGAGGCTAGAGTGGCCAGGAAAGCCCGCAGCCCCAAAGTCTGGGTGGCAATGCAAGTAGTTCCCAGAGACCTTGAAAGAAAGCAAGAGTTGTTCTGACTGCCAGCTTGGCTGTGGGAGCCAGGCCAGGACGTTCGGCGTATTGGAGGCCGGTGCTGGGAAAAGTGAAAAAAAGGTGCTTGTGAGGCTAGAGTGGCCAGGAAAGCCCGCAGCCCCAAAGTCTGGGTGGCAATGCAAGTAGTTCCCAGAGACCTTGAAAGAAAGCAAGAGTTGTTCTGGCTGCCACCTTGGGTTTGGGAGCCAGGCCAGGAAGTTCGGCATATTGGGCTACGGTGCTGGGGAAAAGTGAAAAAAAGATGCTTTTGAGGCTAGAGTGGCCAGGAAAGCCCGCAGCCCCAAAGTCTGGGTGGCAATGCAAGTAGTTCCCAGAGACCTTGAAAGAAAGCAAGAGTTGTTCTGGCTGCTACCTTGGCTGTGGGAGCCAGGCCAGGACGTTCGGCATATTGGAGGCCGGTGCTGGGGTCAAGTGAAAAAAAGGTGCTTGTGAGGCTAGAGTGGCCAGGAAAGCCCGCAGCCCCAAAGTCTGGGTGGCAATGCAAGTAGTTCCCAGAGACCTTGAAAGAAAGCAAGAGTTGTTCTGGCTGCCAGCTTGGCTGTGGGAGCCAGGCCAGGACGTTCGGCGTATTGGGCGCCGGTGCTGGGGAAAAGTGAAAAACAGGTGCTTTTGAGGCTAGAGTGGCCAGGAAAGCCCTCAGCCCCAAAGTCTGTGTGGCAATGCAAGTAGTTCCCAGAGACCTTGAAAGAAAGCAAGAGTTGTTCTGGCTGCCACCTTGGCTGTGGGAGCCAGGCCAGGACGTTCGGCATATTGGAGGCCGGTGCTGGGGTCAAGTGAAAAAAAGGTGCTTTTGAGGCTAGAGTGGCCAGGAAAGCCCGCAGCCCCAAAGTCTGGGTGGCAATGCAAGTAGTTCCCAGAGACCTTGAAAGAAAGCAAGAGTTGTTCTGGCTGCCACCGTGGCTATAGGAGCTAGGACAGGACGTTCGGCGTATTGGAGGACGGTGCTGGGGAAAAGTGAAAAACAGGTTCTTTTGAGGATAGAGTGGCCAGGAAAGCCCGCAGCCCCAAAGTCTGTGTGGCAATGCAAGTAGTTCCCAGAGACCTTGAAAGAAAGCAAGAGTTGTTCTGGCTGCCACCTTGGCTATAGGAGCTAGGACAGGACGTTCGGCATATTGGAGGACGGTGCTAGGGAAAAGTGAAAAACAGGTTCTTTTGAGGATAGAGTGGCCAGGAAAGCCCGCAGCCCCAAAGTCTGTGTGGCAATGCAAGTAGTTCCCAGAGACCTTGAAAGAAAGCAAGAGTTGTTCTGGCTGCCACCTTAGGTGTGGGAGCCAGGCCAGGACGTTCGGCATATTGGAGGCCGGTGCTGGGAAATATGAAAAAAAGGTGCTTGTGAGGCTAGAGTGGCCAGGAAAGCCCGCAGCCCCAAAGTCTGGGTGGCAATGCAAGTAGTTCCCAGAGACCTTGAAAGAAAGCAAGAGTTGTTCTGGCTGCCACCTTGGCTGTGTGAGCCAGGCCAGGACGTTCGGCATATTGGAGGCCGGTGCCGGGGTAAAGTGAAAAAATAATGCTTTTGAGGCTAGAGTGGCCAGGAAAGCCCGCAGCCCCAAAGTCTGGGTGGCAATGCAAGTAGTTCCCAGAGACCTTGAAAGAAAGCAAGAGTTGTTCTGGCTGCCAGCTTGGCTGTGGGAGCCAGGCCAGGACGTTCGGCGTATTGGAGGCCGGTGCTGGGAAATATGAAAAAAAGGTGCTTTTGAGGATAGAGTGGCCAGGAAAGCCCGCAGCCCCAAAGTCTGTGTGGCAATCCAAGTAGTTCCCAGAGACCTTGAAAGAAAGCAAGAGTTGTACTGGCTACCACCTTGGCTATAGGAGCTAGGACAGGACGTTCGGCATATTGGAGGACGGTGCTAGGGAAAAGTGAAAAACAGGTTCTTTTGAGGATAGAGTGGCCAGGAAAGCCCGCAGCCCCAAAGTCTGGGTGGCAATGCAAGTAGTTCCCAGAGACCTTGAAAGAAAGCAAGAGTTGTTCTGGCTGCCACCTTGGGTTTGGGAGCCAGGCCAGGACGTTCGGCATATTGGAGGCCGGTGCTGGGGTAAAGTGAAAAAAAGATGCTTTTGAGGCTAGAGTGGCCAGGAAAGCCCGCAGACCCAAAGTCTGGGTGGCAATGCAAGTAGTTCCCAGAGCCGTTCATAAAAAGCAAGAGTTGTTCTGGCTGCCACCTTGGCTGTGGGAGCCAGGCCAGGACGTTCGGCATATTGGAGGCCGGTGCTGGGGTCAAGTGAAAAACAGGTTCTTTTGAGGCTAGAGTGGCCAGGAAAGCCCGCAGCCCCAAAGTCTGGGTGGCAATGCAAGTAGTTCCCAGAGACCTTGAAAGAAAGCAAGAGTTGTTCTGGCTGCCACCTTGGCTGTGGGAGTCAGCTCCGGACGTTCGGCGTATTGGAGGCCGGTGCTGGGAAATATGAAAAACAGGTGCTTTTGAGGCTAGAGTGGCCAGGAAAGCCCGCAGCCCCAAAGTCTGTGTGGCAATGCAAGTAGTTCCCAGAGACCTTGAAAGAAAGCAAGAGTTGTTCTGGCTGCCTCCTTGGGTGTGGGAGCCAGGCCAGGACGTTCGGCATATTGGAGGCCGGTGCTGGGGTAAAGTGAAAAAAAGATGCTTTTGAGGCTAGAGTGGCCAGGAAAGCCCGCAGCCCCAAAGTCTGGGTGGCAATGCAAGTAGTTCCCAGAGACCTTGAAAGAAAGCAAGAGTTGTTCTGGCTGCTACCTTGGCTGTGGGAGCCAGGCCAGGACGTTCGGCATATTGGAGGCCGGTGTGGGGTAAAGTGAAAAAAAGGTGCTTGTGAGGATAGAGTGGCCAGGAAAGCCCGCAGCCCCAAAGTCTGTGTGGCAATGCAAGTAGTTCCCAGAGACCTTGAAAGAAAGCAAGAGTTGTTCTGGCTGCCACCTTGGCTGTGTGAGCCAGGCCAGGACGTTCGGCGTATTGGAGGACGGTGCTGGGGAAAAGTGAAAAACAGGTTCTTTTGAGGATAGAGTGGCCAGGAAAGCCCGCAGCCCCAAAGTCTGGGTGGCAATGCAAGTAGTTCCCAGAGACCTTGAAAGAAAGCAAGAGTTGTTCTGGCTGCCACCTTGGGTGTGGGAGCCAGGCCAGGACGTTCGGCGTATTGGAGGCCGGTGCTGGGAAATATGAAAAAAAGGTGCTTGTGAGGCTAGAGTGGCCAGGAAAGCCCGCAGCCCCAAAGTCTGGGTGGCAATGCAAGTAGTTCCCAGAGACCTTGAAAGAAAGCAAGAGTTGTTCTGGCTGCCACCTTGGCTGTGGGAGCCAGGCCAGGACGTTCGGCATATTGGAGGCCGGTGCTGGGGTAAAGTGAAAAAAAGGTGCTTTTGAGGCTAGAGTGGCCAGGAAAGCCCGCAGCCCCAAAGTCTGGGTGGCAATGCAAGTAGTTCCCAGAGACCTTGAAAGAAAGCAAGAGTTGTTCTGGCTGCCAGCTTGGCTGTGGGAGCCAGGCCAGGACGTTCGGCGTATTGGAGGCCGGTGCTGGGAAATATGAAAAAAAGGTGCTTGTGAGGCTAGAGTGGCCAGGAAAGCCCGCAGCCCCAAAGTCTGTGTGGCAATGCAAGTAGTTCCCAGAGACCTTGAAAGAAAGCAAGAGTTGTTCTGGCTGCCACCGTGGCTATAGGAGCTAGGACAGGACGTTCGGCATATTGGAGGATGGTGCTAGGGAAAAGTGAAAAACAGGTGCTTTTGAGGCTAGAGTGGCCAGGAAAGCCCGCAGCCCCAAAGTCTGGGTGGCAATGCAAGTAGTTCCCAGAGACCTTGAAAGAAAGCAAGAGTTGTTCTGGCTGCCACCTTGGCTGTGGGAGCCAGGCCAGGACGTTCGGCATATTGGAGGCCGGTGCTGGGGTAAAGTGAAAAAAAGGTGCTTTTGAGGCTAGAGTGGCCAGGAAAGCCCGCAGCCCCAAAGTCTGGGTGGCAATGCAAGTAGTTCCCAGAGACCTTGAAAGAAAGCAAGAGTTGTTCTGGCTGCCACCGTGGCTATAAGAGCTAGGACAGGACGTTCGGCATATTGGAGGATGGTGCTAGGGAAAAGTGAAAAACAGGTGCTTTTGAGGCTAGAGTGGCCAGGAAAGCCCGCAGCCCCAAAGTCTGGGTGGCAATGCAAGTAGTTCCCAGAGACCTTGAAAGAAAGCAAGAGTTGTTCTGGCTGCCACCTTGGCTGTGGGAGCCAGGCCAGGACGTTCGGCATATTGGAGGCCGGTGCTGGGGTAAAGTGAAAAAAAGGTGCTTTTGAGGCTAGAGTGGCCAGGAAAGCCCGCAGCCCCAAAGTCTGGGTGGCAATGCAAGTAGTTCCCAGAGACCTTGAAAGAAAGCAAGAGTTGTTCTGGCTGCCACCTTGGCTGTGGGAGCCAGGCCAGGACGTTCGGCATATTGGAGGCCGGTGCTGGGAAATATGAAAAAAAGGTGCTTGTGAGGATAGAGTGGCCAGGAAAGCCCGCAGCCCCAAAGTCTGTGTGGCAATGCAAGTAGTTCCCAGAGACCTTGAAAGAAAGCAAGAGTTGTTCTGGCTGCCACCGTGGCTATAGGAGCTAGGACAGGACGTTCGGCATATTGGAGGATGGTGCTAGGGAAAAGTGAAAAACAGGTGCTTTTGAGGCTAGAGTGGCCAGGAAAGCCCGCAGCCCCAAAGTCTGTGTGGCAATGCAAGTAGTTCCCAGAGACCTTGAAAGAAAGCAAGAGTTGTTCTGGCTGCCACCTTGGCTGTGTGAGCCAGGCCAAGACGTTCGGCGTATTGGAGGACGGTGCTGGGGAAAAGTGAAAAACAGGTTCTTTTGAGGCTAGAGTGGCCAGGAAAGCCCGCAGCCCCAAAGTCTGTGTGGCAATGCAAGTAGTTCCCAGAGACCTTGAAAGAAAGCAAGAGTTGTTCTGGCTGCCACCTTGGCTATAGGAGCTAGGCCAGGACGTTCGGCATATTGGAGGACGGTGCTAGGGAAAAGTGAAAAACAAGTTCTTTTGAGGATAGAGTGGCCAGGAAAGCCCGCAGCCCCAAAGTCTGGGTGGCAATGCAAGTAGTTCCCAGAGACCTTGAAAGAAAGCAAGAGTTGTTCTGGCTGCCACCGTGGCTATAGGAGCTAGGACAGGACGTTCGGCATATTGGAGGATGGTGCTAGGGAAAAGTGAAAAACAGGTTCTTTTGAGGATAGAGTGGCCAGGAAAGCCCGCAGCCCCAAAGTCTGGGTGGCAATGCAAGTAGTTCCCAGAGACCTTGAAAGAAAGCAAGAGTTGTTCTGGCTGCCACCTTGGGTTTGGGAGCCAGGCCAGGACGTTTGGCATATTGGAGGCCGGTGCTAGGGAAAAGTGAAAAAAAGATGCTTTTGAGGCTAGAGTGGCCAGGAAAGCCCGCAGCCCCAAAGTCTGGGTGGCAATGCAAGTAGTTCCCAGAGACCTTGAAAGAAAGCAAGAGTTGTTCTGGCTGCCACGTTGGCTGTGGGAGCCAGGCCAGGACGTTTGGCATATTGGAGGCCGGTGCTGGGGTCAAGTGAAAAAAAGGTGCTTTTGAGGCTAGAGTGGCCAGGAAAGCCCGCAGCCCCAAAGTCTGGGTGGCAATGCAAGTAGTTCCCAGAGACCTTGAAAGAAAGCAAGAGTTGTTCTGGCTACCACCTTGGCTGTGTGAGCCAGGCCAGGACGTTCGGCGTATTGGAGGCCGGTGCTGGGGTAAAGTGAAAAACAGGTTCTTTTGAGGCTAGAGTGGCCAGGAAAGCCCGCAGCCCCAAAGTCTGTGTGGCAATGCAAGTAATTCCCAGAGACCTTGAAAGAAAGCAAGAGTTGTTCTGGCTGCCACCTTGGGTGTGGGAGCCAGGCCAGGACGTTCGGCATATTGGGCGCCGGTGCTGGGGAAAAGTGAAAAACAGGTGCTTTTGAGGCTAGAGTGGCCAGGAAAGCCCGCAGCCCCAAAGTCTGGGTGGCAATGCAAGTAGTTCCCAGAGACCTTGAAAGAAAGCAAGAGTTGTTCTGGCTGCCAGCTTGGCTGTGGGAGCCAGGCCAGGACGTTCGGCATATTGGAGGCCGGTGCTGGGAAATATGAAAAAAAGGTGCTTGTGAGGATAGAGTGGCCAGGAAAGCCCGCAGCCCCAAAGTCTGTGTGGCAATGCAAGTAGTTCCCAGAGACCTTGAAAGAAAGCAAGAGTTGTTCTGGCTGCCACCGTGGCTATAGGAGCTAGGACAGGACGTTCGGCATATTGGAGGACGGTGCTAGGGAAAAGTGAAAAACAGGTTCTTTTGAGGCTAGAGTGGCCAGGAAAGCCCGCAGCCCCAAAGTCTGGGTGGCAATGCAAGTAGTTCCCAGAGACCTTGAAAGAAAGCAAGAGTTGTTCTGGCTGCCTCCTTGGGTGTGGGAGCCAGGCCAGGACGTTCGGCGTATTGGAGGCCGGTGCTGGGAAATATGAAAAAAAGGTGCCTTTTGAGGCTAGAGTGGCCAGGAAAGCCCGCAGCCCCAAGTCTGGGTGGCAATGCAAGTAGTTCCCAGAGACCTTGAAAGAAAGCAAGAGTTGTTCTAGCTGCCACCTTGGCTGTGGGAGCCAGGCCAGGACGTTCGGCATATTGGAGGCCGGTGCTGGGGTAAAGTGAAAAAAAGGTGCTTGTGAGGCTAGAGTGGCCAGGAAAGCCCGCAGCCCCAAAGTCTGGGTGGCAATGCAAGTAGTTCCCAGAGACCTTGAAAGAAAAGCCAGAGTTGTTCTGCTGCCACCTTGGCTGTGGGAGCCAGGCCAGGACGTTCGGCGTATTGGAGGCCGGTGCTGGGAAATATGAAAAAAAGGTGCTTGTGAGGCTAGAGTGGCCAGGAAAGCCCGCAGCCCCAAAGTCTGTGTGGCAATGCAAGTAGTTCCCAGAGACCTTGAAAGAAAGCAAGAGTTGTTCTGGCTGCCACCTTGGCTATAGGAGGTAGGACAGGACGTTCGGCATATTGGAGGACGGTGGTAGGGAAAAGTGAAAAACAGGTTCTTTTGAGGATAGAGTGGCCAGGAAAGCCCGCAGCCCCAAAGTCTGGGTGGCAATGCAAGTAGTTCCCAGAGACCTTGAAAGAAAGCAAGAGTTGTTCTGGCTGCCACCGTGGCTATAGGAGCTAGGACAGGACGTTCGGCATATTGGAGGATGGTGCTAGGGAAAAGTGAAAAACAGGTTCTTTTGAGGCTAGAGTGGCCAGGAAAGCCCGCAGCCCCAAAGTCTGGGTGGCAATGCAAGTAGTTCCCAGAGACCTTGAAAGAAAGCAAGAGTTGTTCTGGCTGCCACCTTGGGTGTGGGAGCCAGGCCAGGACGTTCGGCATATTGGGCGCCGGTGCTGGGGAAAAGTGAAAAACAGGTTCTTTTGAGGCTAGAGTGGCCAGGAAAGCCCGCAGCCCCAAAGTCTGTGTGGCAATGCAAGTAGTTCCCAGAGACCTTGAAAGAAAGCAAGAGTTGTTCTGGCTGCCACCGTGGCTATAGGAGCTAGGACAGGACGTTTGGCATATTGGAGGCCGGTGCTGGGGAAAAGTGAAAAACAGGTTCTTTTGAGGATAGAGTGGCCAGGAAAGCCCGCAGCCCCAAAGTCTGTGTGGCAATGCAAGTAGTTCCCAGAGACCTTGAAAGAAAGCAAGAGTTGTTCTGGCTGCCACCTTGGCTATAGGAGCTAGGACAGGACGTTCGGCATATTGGAGGACGGTGCTAGGGAAAAGTGAAAAACAGATTCTTTTGAGGCTAGAGTGGCCAGGAAAGCCCGCAGCCCCAAAGTCTGGGTGGCAATGCAAGTAGTTCCCAGAGACCTTGAAAGAAAGCAAGAGTTGTTCTGGCTGCCACCTTGGCTGTGTGAGCCAGGCCAGGACGTTCGGCGTATTGGAGGCCAGTGCTGGGGTAAAGTGAAAAAAAGGTGCTTGTGAGGCTAGAGTGGCCAGGAAAGCCCGCAGCCCCAAAGTCTGGGTGGCAATGCAAGTAGTTCCCAGAGACCTTGAAAGAAAGCAAGAGTTGTTCTGGCTGCCACCTTGGGTTTGGGAGCCAGGCCAGGACGTTCGGCATATTGGAGGCCGGTGCTGGGGAAAAGTGAAAAACAGGTTCTTTTGAGGCTAGAGTGGCCAGGAAAGCCCGCAGCCCCAAAGTCTGGGTGGCAATGCAAGTAGTTCCCAGAGACCTTGAAAGAAAGCAAGAGTTGTTCTGGCTGCCAGCTTGGGTTTGGGAGCCAGGCCAGGACGTTAGGCATATTGGAGGCCGGTGCTGGGGTAAAGTGAAAAAAAGATGCTTTTGAGGCTAGAGTGGCCAGGAAAGCCCGCAGCCCCAAAGTCTGTGTGGCAATGCAAGTAGTTCCCAGAGACCTTGAAAGAAAGCAAGAGTTGTTCTGGCTGCCACCTTGGCTGTGGGAGCCAGGCCAGGACGTTCGGCATATTGGAGGCCGGTGCTGGGGTAAAGTGAAAAAAAGGTGCTTGTGAGGCTAGAGTGGCCAGGAAAGCCCGCAGCCCCAAAGTCTGTGTGGCAATGCAAGTAGTTCCCAGAGACCTTGAAAGAAAGCAAGAGTTGTTCTGGCTGCCAGCTTGGCTGTGGGAGCCAGGCCAGGACGTTCGGCGTATTGGAGGCCGGTGCTGGGGTAAAGTGAAAAACAGGTTCTTTTGAGGCTAGAGTGGCCAGGAAAGCCCGCAGCCCCAAAGTCTGTGTGGCAATGCAAGTAATTCCCAGAGACCTTGAAAGAAAGCAAGAGTTGTTCTGGCTGCCACCTTGGCTGTGGGAGCCAGGCCAGGACGTTTGGCATATTGGGCGCCGGTGCTGGGGAAAAGTGAAAAACAGGTGCTTTTGAGGCTAGAGTGGCCAGGAAAGCCCGCAGCCCCAAAGTCTGTGTGGCAATGCAAGTAGTTCCCAGAGACCTTGAAAGAAAGCAAGAGTTGTTCTGGCTGCCACCTTGGCTGTGGGAACCAGGCCAGGACGTTCGGCGTATTGGAGGCCGGTGGTAGGGAAAAGTGAAAAACAGGTTCTTTTGAGGATAGAGTGGCCAGGAAAGCCCGCAGCCCCAAAGTCTGGGTGGCAATGCAAGTAGTTCCCAGAGACCTTGAAAGAAAGCAAGAGTTGTTCTGGCTGCCAGCTTGGCTGTGGGAGCCAGGCCAGGACGTTCGGCGTATTGGAGGCCGGTGCTGGGGAAAAGTGAAAAACAGGTTCTTTTGAGGATAGAGTGGCCAGGAAAGCCCGCAGCCCCAAAGTCTGGGTGGCAATGCAAGTAGTTCCCAGAGACCTTGAAAGAAAGCAAGAGTTGTTCTGGCTGCCACCTTGGCTATAGGAGCTAGGACAGGACGTTCGGCGTATTGGAGGACGGTGCTAGGGAAAAGTGAAAAACAGGTTCTTTTGAGGATAGAGTGGCCAGGAAAGCCCACAGCCCCAAAGTCTGTGTGGCAATGCAAGTAGTTCCCAGAGACCTTGAAAGAAAGCAAGAGTTGTTCTGGCTGCCACCTTGGCTGTGGGAGCCAGGCCAGGACGTTCGGCATATTGGAGGCCGGTGCTGGGGTAAAGTGAAAAAAAGGTGCTTGTGAGGCTAGAGTGGCCAGGAAAGCCCGCAGCCCCAAAGTCTGGGTGGCAATGCAAGTAGTTCCCAGAGACCTTGAAAGAAAGCAAGAGTTGTTCTGGCTGCCACCTTGGCTGTGGGAGCCAGGCCAGGACGTTCGGCATATTGGAGGCCGGTGCTGGGGTAAAGTGAAAAAAAGGTGCTTGTGAGGCTAGAGTGGCCAGGAAAGCCCGCAGCCCCAAAGTCTGGGTGGCAATGCAAGTAGTTCCCAGAGACCTTGAAAGAAAGCAAGAGTTGTTCTGGCTACCACCTTGGCTATAGGAGCTAGGACAGGACGTTCGGCATATTGGACGACGGTGCTAGGGAAAAGTGAAAAACAGGTTCTTTTGAGGCTAGAGTGGCCAGGAAAGCCCGCAGCCCCAAAGTCTGGGTGGCAATGCAAGTAGTTCCCAGAGACCTTGAAAGAAAGCAAGAGTTGTTCTGGCTGCCTCCTTGGCTGTGGGAGCCAGGCCAGGACGTTCGGCGTATTGGAGGCCGGTGCTGGGAAATATGAAAAAAAGGTGCTTTTGAGGCTAGAGTGGCCAGGAAAGCCCGCAGCCCCAAAGTCTGGGTGGCAATGCAAGTAGTTCCCAGAGACCTTGAAAGAAAGCAAGAGTTGTTCTGGCTGCCACCTTGGCTGTGGGAGCCAGGCCAGGACGTTCGGCATATTGGAGGCCGGTGCTGGGGTAAAGTGAAAAAAAGGTGCTTGTGAGGCTAGAGTGGCCAGGAAAGCCCGCAGCCCCAAAGTCTGGGTGGCAATGCAAGTAGTTCCCAGAGACCTTGAAAGAAAGCAAGAGTTGTTCTGGCTGCCACCTTGGCTGTGGGAGCCAGGCCAGGACGTTCGGCGTATTGGAGGCCGGTGCTGGGAAATATGAAAAAAAGGTGCTTGTGAGGATAGAGTGGCCAGGAAAGCCCGCAGCCCCAAAGTCTGGGTGGCAATGCAAGTAGTTCCCAGAGACCTTGAAAGAAAGCAAGAGTTGTTCTGGCTGCCACCGTGGCTATAGGAGCTAGGACAGGACGTTCGGCATATTGGAGGACGGTGCTAGGGAAAAGTGAAAAACAGGTTCTTTTGAGGATAGAGTGGCCAGGAAAGCCCGCAGCCCCAAAGTCTGGGTGGCAATGCAAGTAGTTCCCAGAGACCTTGAAAGAAAGCAAGAGTTGTTCTGGCTGCCACCGTGGCTATAGGAGCTAGGACAGGACGTTCGGCATATTGGAGGATGGTGCTAGGGAAAAGTGAAAAACAGGTTCTTTTGAGGCTAGAGTGGCCAGGAAAGCCCGCAGCCCCAAAGTCTGGGTGGCAATGCAAGTAGTTCCCAGAGACCTTGAAAGAAAGCAAGAGTTGTTCTGGCTGCCACCTTGGGTTTGGGAGCCAGGCCAGGACGTTCGGCATATTGGAGGCCGGTGCTAGGGAAAAGTGAAAAAAAGATGCTTTTGAGGCTAGAGTGGCCAGGAAAGCCCGCAGCCCCAAAGTCTGGGTGGCAATGCAAGTAGTTCCCAGAGACCTTGAAAGAAAGCAAGAGTTGTTCTGGCTGCCAGCTTGGCTGTGGGAGCCAGGCCAGGACGTTTGGCATATTGGAGGCCGGTGCTGGGGTCAAGTGAAAAAAATTGCTTTTGAGGCTAGAGTGGCCAGGAAAGCCCGCAGCCCCAAAGTCTGGGTGGCAATGCAAGTAGTTCCCAGAGACCTTGAAAGAAAGCAAGAGTTGTTCTGGCTGCCACCTTGGCTGTGTGAGCCAGGCCAGGACGTTCGGCGTATTGGAGGCCGGTGCTGGGGTAAAGTGAAAAACAGGTGCTTTTGAGGCTAGAGTGGCCAGGAAAGCCCGCAGCCCCAAACTCTGTGTGGCAATGCAAGTAATTCCCAGAGACCTTGAAAGAAAGCAAGAGTTGTTCTGGCTGCCACCTTGGGTTTGGGAGCCAGGCCAGGACGTTCGGCATATTGGGCGCCGGTGCTGGGGAAAAGTGAAAAACAGGTGCTTTTGAGGCTAGAGTGGCCAGGAAAGCCCGCAGCCCCAAAGTCTGGGTGGCAATGCAAGTAGTTCCCAGAGACCTTGAAAGAAAGCAAGAGTTGTTCTGGCTGCCACCGTGGCTATAGGAGCTAGGACAGGACGTTTGGCATATTGGAGGCCGGTGCTGGGGAAAAGTGAAAAAATAATGCTTTTGAGGCTAGAGTGGCCAGGAAAGCCCGCAGCCCCAAAGTCTGGGTGGCAATGCAAGTAGTTCCCAGAGACCTTGAAAGAAAGCAAGAGTTGTTCTGGCTGCCACCTTGGCTGTGGGAGCCAGGCCAGGACGTTCGGCATATTGGAGGCCGGTGCTGGGGAAAAGTGAAAAAAAGGTGCTTTTGAGGCTAGAGTGGCCAGGAAAGCCCGCAGCCCCAAAGTCTGGGTGGCAATGCAAGTAGTTCCCAGAGACCTTGAAAGAAAGCAAGAGTTGTTCTGGCTGCCACCTTGGCTGTGGGAGCCAGGCCAGGACGTTCGGCGTATTGGGCGCCGGTGCTGGGGTAAAGTGAAAAAAAGGTGCTTGTGAGGCTAGAGTGGCCAGGAAAGCCCGCAGCCCCAAAGTCTGGGTGGCAATGCAAGTAGTTCCCAGAGACCTTGAAAGAAAGCAAGAGTTGTTCTGGCTGCCACGTTGGCTGTGGGAGCCAGGCCAGGACGTTCGGCGTATTGGGCGCCGGTGCTGGGGTAAAGTGAAAAACAGGTTCTTTTGAGGCTAGCGTGGCCAGGAAAGCCCGCAGCCCCAAAGTCTGTGTGGCAATGCAAGTAATTCCCAGAGACCTTGAAAGAAAGCAAGAGTTGTTCTGGCTGCCACCTTGGCTGTGGGAGCCAGGCCAGGACGTTTGGCATATTGGGCGCCGGTGCTAGGGAAAAGTGAAAAACAGGTGCTTTTGAGGCTAGAGTGGCCAGGAAAGCCCGCAGCCCCAAAGTCTGGGTGGCAATGCAAGTAGTTCCCAGAGACCTTGAAAGAAAGCAAGAGTTGTTCTGGCTGCCACCTTGGCTGTGTGAGCCAGGCCAGGACGTTCGGCGTATTGGAGGCCGGTGCTGGGGAAAAGTGAAAAACAGGTTCTTTTGAGGATAGAGTGGCCAGGAAAGCCCGCAGCCCCAAAGTCTGGGTGGCAATGCAAGTAGTTCCCAGAGACCTTGAAAGAAAGCAAGAGTTGTTCTGGCTGCCACCTTGGCTATAGGAGCTAGGACAGGACGTTCTGCATATTGGAGGACGGTGCTAGGGAAAAGTGAAAAAAAAGGTTCTTTTGAGGATAGAGTGGCCAGGAAAGCCCACAGCCCCAAAGTCTGTGTGGCAATGCAAGTAGTTCCCAGAGACCTTGAAAGAAAGCAAGAGTTGTTCTGGCTGCCTCCTTGGGTGTGGGAGCCAGGCCAGGACGTTCGGCGTATTGGAGGCCGGTGCTGGGAAATATGAAAAAAAGGTGCTTGTGAGGCTAGAGTGGCCAGGAAAGCCCGCAGCCCCAAAGTCTGGGTGGCAATGCAAGTAGTTCCCAGAGACCTTGAAAGAAAGCAAGAGTTGTTCTGGCTGCCACCTTGGCTGTGGGAGCCAGGCCAGGACGTTCGGCATATTGGAGGCCGGTGCTGGGGTAAAGTGAAAAAAAGGTGCTTTTGAGGCTAGAGTGGCCAGGAAAGCCCGCAGCCCCAAAGTCTGGGTGGCAATGCAAGTAGTTCCCAGAGACCTTGAAAGAAAGCAAGAGTTGTTCTGACTGCCAGCTTGGCTGTGGGAGCCAGGCCAGGACGTTCGGCATATTGGAGGCCGGTGCTGGGAAATATGAAAAAAAGGTGCTTGTGAGGATAGAGTGGCCAGGAAAGCCCGCAGCCCCAAAGTCTGTGTGGCAATGCAAGTAGTTCCCAGAGACCTTGAAAGAAAGCAAGAGTTGTTCTGGCTGCCACCGTGGCTATAGGAGCTAGGACAGGACGTTCGGCATATTGGAGGATGGTGCTAGGGAAAAGTGAAAAACAGGTTCTTTTGAGGCTAGAGTGGCCAGGAAAGCCCGCAGCCCCAAAGTCTGGGTGGCAATGCAAGTAGTTCCCAGAGACCTTGAAAGAAAGCAAGAGTTGTTCTGGCTGCCAGCTTGGGTGTGGGAGCCAGGCCAGGACGTTTGGCATATTGGAGGCCGGTGCTGGGGAAAAGTGAAAAAAAGGTGCTTGTGAGGCTAGAGTGGCCAGGAAAGCCCGCAGCCCCAAAGTCTGGGTGGCAATGCAAGTAGTTCCCAGAGACCTTGAAAGAAAGCAAGAGTTGTTCTGGCTGCCAGCTTGGCTGTGGGAGCCAGGCCAGGACGTTCGGCGTATTGGAGGACGGTGCTGGGGTAAAGTGAAAAACAGGTTCTTTTGAGGCTAGAGTGGCCAGGAAAGCCCGCAGCCCCAAAGTCTGTGTGGCAATGCAAGTAGTTCCCAGAGACCTTGAAAGAAAGCAAGAGTTGTTCTGGCTGCTACCTTGGCTGTGGGAGCCAGGCCAGGACGTTCGGCATATTGGAGGCCGGTGCTGGGGAAAAGTGAAAAAAAGGTGCTTTTGAGGCTAGAGTGGCCAGGAAAGCCCGCAGCCCCAAAGTCTGGGTGGCAATGCAAGTAGTTCCCAGAGACCTTGAAAGAAAGCAAGAGTTCTGGCTGCCACCTTGGGTGTGGGAGCCAGGCCAGGACGTTCGGCGTATTGGAGGTCGGTGCTGGGAAATATGAAAAAAAGGTGCTTGTGAGGATAGAGTGGCCAGGAAAGCCCGCAGCCCCAAAGTCTGGGTGGCAATGCAAGTAGTTCCCAGAGACCTTGAAAGAAAGCAAGAGTTGTTCTGGCTGCCACCTTGGCTGTGTGAGCCAGGCCAGGACGTTCGGCGTATTGGAGGCCGGTGCTGGGGAAAAGTGAAAAACAGGTTCTTTTGAGGATAGAGTGGCCAGGAAAGCCCGCAGCCCCAAAGTCTGTGTGGCAATGCAAGTAGTTCCCAGAGACCTTGAAAGAAAGCAAGAGTTGTTCTGGCTGCCACCGTGGCTATAGGAGCTAGGACAGGACGTTCGGCATATTGGAGGATGGTGCTAGGGAAAAGTGAAAAACAGGTTCTTTTGAGGCTAGAGTGGCCAGGAAAGCCCGCAGCCCCAAAGTCTGGGTGGCAATGCAAGTAGTTCCCAGAGACCTTGAAAGAAAGCAAGAGTTGTTCTGGCTGCCACCTTGGGTTTGGGAGCCAGGCCAGGACGTTCGGCATATTGGAGGCCGGTGCTAGGGAAAAGTGAAAAAAAGATGCTTTTGAGGCTAGAGTGGCAAGGAAAGCCCGCAGCCCCAAAGTCTGGGTGGCAATGCAAGTAGTTCCCAGAGACCTTGAAAGAAAGCAAGAGTTGTTCTGGCTGCTACCTTGGCTGTGGGAGCCAGGCCAGGACGTTCGGCATATTGGAGGCCGGTGCTGGGAAATATGAAAAAAAGGTGCTTGTGAGGATAGAGTGGCCAGGAAAGCCCGCAGCCCCAAAGTCTGTGTGGCAATGCAAGTAGTTCCCAGAGACCTTGAAAGAAAGCAAGAGTTGTTCTGGCTGCCACCGTGGCTATAGGAGCTAGGACAGGACGTTCGGCATATTGGAGGATGGTGCTAGGGAAAAGTGAAAAACAGGTTCTTTTGAGGCTAGAGTGGCCAGGAAAGCCCGCAGCCCCAAAGTCTGGGTGGCAATGCAAGTAGTTCCCAGAGACCTTGAAAGAAAGCAAGAGTTGTTCTGGCTGCCACCTTGGGTTTGGGAGCCAGGCCAGGACGTTCGGCATATTGGAGGCCGGTGCTAGGGAAAAGTGAAAAAAAGATGCTTTTGAGGCTAGAGTGGCCAGGAAAGCCCGCAGCCCCAAAGTCTGGGTGGCAATGCAAGTAGTTCCCAGAGACCTTGAAAGAAAGCAAGAGTTGTTCTGGCTGCCTCCTTGGGTGTGGGAGCCAGGCCAGGACGTTTGGCATATTGGAGGCCGGTGCTGGGGAAAAGTGAAAAAAAGGTGCTTGTGAGGCTAGAGTGGCCAGGAAAGCCCGCAGCCCCAAAGTCTGGGTGGCAATGCAAGTAGTTCCCAGAGACCTTGAAAGAAAGCAAGAGTTGTTCTGGCTGCCAGCTTGGCTGTGGGAGCCAGGCCAGGACGTTCGGCGTATTGGAGGACGGTGCTGGGGTAAAGTGAAAAACAGGTTCTTTTGAGGCTAGAGTGGCCAGGAAAGCCCGCAGCCCCAAAGTCTGTGTGGCAATGCAAGTAGTTCCCAGAGACCTTGAAAGAAAGCAAGAGTTGTTCTGACTGCCAGCTTGGCTGTGGGAGCCAGGCCAGGACGTTCGGCATATTGGAGGCCGGTGCTGGGAAATATGAAAAAAAGGTGCTTGTGAGGATAGAGTGGCCAGGAAAGCCCGCAGCCCCAAAGTCTGTGTGGCAATGCAAGTAGTTCCCAGAGACCTTGAAAGAAAGCAAGAGTTGTTCTGGCTGCCACCGTGGCTATAGGAGCTAGGACAGGACGTTCGGCATATTGGAGGATGGTGCTAGGGAAAAGTGAAAAACAGGTTCTTTTGAGGCTAGAGTGGCCAGGAAAGCCCGCAGCCCCAAAGTCTGGGTGGCAATGCAAGTAGTTCCCAGAGACCTTGAAAGAAAGCAAGAGTTGTTCTGGCTGCTACCTTGGCTGTGGGAGCCAGGCCAGGACGTTCGGCATATTGGAGGCCGGTGCTGGGGAAAAGTGAAAAAAAGGTGCTTTTGAGGCTAGAGTGGCCAGGAAAGCCCGCAGCCCCAAAGTCTGGGTGGCAATGCAAGTAGTTCCCAGAGACCTTGAAAGAAAGCAAGAGTTCTGGCTGCCACCTTGGGTGTGGGAGCCAGGCCAGGACGTTCGGCGTATTGGAGGTCGGTGCTGGGAAATATGAAAAAAAGGTGCTTGTGAGGATAGAGTGGCCAGGAAAGCCCGCAGCCCCAAAGTCTGTGTGGCAATGCAAGTAGTCCCCAGAGACCTTGAAAGAAAGCAAGAGTTGTTCTGGCTGCCACCTTGGCTGTGTGAGCCAGGCCAGGACGTTCGGCGTATTGGAGGCCGGTGCTGGGGAAAAGTGAAAAACAGGTTCTTTTGAGGATAGAGTGGCCAGGAAAGCCCGCAGCCCCAAAGTCTGTGTGGCAATGCAAGTAGTTCCCAGAGACCTTGAAAGAAAGCAAGAGTTGTTCTGGCTGCCAGCTTGGCTGTGGGAGCCAGGCCAGGACGTTCGGCGTATTGGAGGCCGGTGCTGGGAAATATGAAAAAAAGGTGCTTTTGAGGCTAGAGTGGCCAGGAAAGCCCGCAGCCCCAAAGTCTGGGTGGCAATGCAAGTAGTTCCCAGAGACCTTGAAAGAAAGCAAGAGTTGTTCTGGCTGCCACCTTGGCTGTGGGAGCCAGGCCAGGACGTTCGGCGTATTGGAGGCCGGTGCTGGGGAAAAGTGAAAAACAGGTTCTTTTGAGGATAGAGTGGCCAGGAAAGCCCGCAGCCCCAAAGTCTGTGTGGCAATGCAAGTAGTTCCCAGAGACCTTGAAAGAAAGCAAGAGTTGTTCTGGCTGCCACCTTGGCTATAGGAGCTAGGACAGGACGTTCGGCATATTGGAGGACGGTGCTAGGGAAAAGTGAAAAACAGGTTCTTTTGAGGATAGAGTGGCCAGGAAAGCCCGCAGCCCCAAAGTCTGGGTGGCAATGCAAGTAGTTCCCAGAGACCTTGAAAGAAAGCAAGAGTTGTTCTGGCTGCCAGCTTGGCTGTGGGAGCCAGGCCAGGACGTTCGGCGTATTGGAGGCCGGTGCTGGGAAATATGAAAAAAAGGTGCTTGTGAGGCTAGAGTGGCCAGGAAAGCCCGCAGCCCCAAAGTCTGGGTGGCAATGCAAGTAGTTCCCAGAGACCTTGAAAGAAAGCAAGAGTTGTTCTGGCTGCCACCTTGGCTGTGGGAGCCAGGCCAGGACGTTTGGCATATTGGGCGCCGGTGCTGGGGAAAAGTGAAAAACAAGTTCTTTTGAGGCTAGAGTGGCCAGGAAAGCCCGCAGCCCCAAAGTCTGGGTGGCAATGCAAGTAGTTCCCAGAGACCTTGAAAGAAAGCAAGAGTTGTTCTGGCTGCCACCTTGGGTTTGGGAGCCAGGCCAGGACGTTCGGCATATTGGAGGCCGGTGCTGGGGTAAAGTGAAAAAAAGATGCTTTTGAGGCTAGAGTGGCCAGGAAAGCCCGCAGCCCCAAAGTCTGTGTGGCAATGCAAGTAGTTCCCAGAGACCTTGAAAGAAAGCAAGAGTTGTTCTGGCTGCCACCTTGGCTGTGGGAGCCAGGCCAGGACGTTTGGCATATTGGAGGCCGGTGCTGGGGTCAAGTGAAAAACAGGTTCTTTTGAGGATAGAGTGGCCAGGAAAGCCCGCAGCCCCAAAGTCTGTGTGGCAATGCAAGTAGTTCCCAGAGACCTTGAAAGAAAGCAAGAGTTGTTCTGGCTGCCACCTTTGCTGTGGGAGTCAGCTCCGGACGTTCGGCGTATTGGAGGCCGGTGCTGGGAAATATGAAAAACAGGTGCTTTTGAGGCTAGAGTGGCCAGGAAAGCCCGCAGCCCCAAAGTCTGGGTGGCAATGCAAGTAGTTCCCAGAGACCTTGAAAGAAAGCAAGAGTTGTTCTGGCTGCCTCCTTGGGTGTGGGAGCCAGGCCAGGACGTTCGGCATATTGGAGGCCGGTGCTGGGGTAAAGTGAAAAAAAGATGCTTTTGAGGCTAGAGTGGCCAGGAAAGCCCGCAGCCCCAAAGTCTGGGTGGCAATGCAAGTAGTTCCCAGAGACCTTGAAAGAAAGCAAGAGTTGTTCTGGCTGCTACCTTGGCTGTGGGAGCCAGGCCAGGACGTTCGGCATATTGGAGGCCGGTGTGGGGTAAAGTGAAAAAAAGGTGCTTTTGAGGCTAGAGTGGCCAGGAAAGCCCGCAGCCCCAAAGTCTGGGTGGCAATGCAAGTAGTTCCCAGAGACCTTGAAAGAAAGCAAGAGTTGTTCTGGCTGCCAACTTGGCTGTGGGAGCCAGGCCAGGACGTTTGGCATACTGGGCGCCGGTGCTGGGGAAAAGTGAAAAACAGGTGCTTTTGAGGCTAGAGTGGCCAGGAAAGCCCGCAGCCCCAAAGTCTGGGTGGCAATGCAAGTAGTTCCCAGAGACCTTGAAAGAAAGCAAGAGTTGTTCTGGCTGCCACCTTGGCTGTGGGAGCCAGGCCAGGACGTTCGGCATATTGGAGGCCGGTGCTGGGGAAATATGAAAAAAAGGTGCTTGTGAGGCTAGAGTGGCCAGGAAAGCCCGCAGCCCCAAAGTCTGGGCAGCAATGCAAGTAGTTCCCAGAGACCTTGAAAGAAAGCAAGAGTTGTTCTGGCTGCCAGCTTGGCTGTGGGAGCCAGGCCAGGACGTTCGGCGTATTGGAGGCCGGTGCTGGGAAAAGTGAAAAAAAGGTGCTTGTGAGGCTAGAGTGGCCAGGAAAGCCCGCAGCCCCAAAGTCTGGGTGGCAATGCAAGTAGTTCCCAGAGACATTGAAAGAAAGCAAGAGTTGTTCTGGCTGCCACCTTGGCTGTGGGAGCCAGGCCAGGACGTTCGGCATATTGGGCGACGGTGCTGGGGAAAAGTGAAAAAAAGATGCTTTTGAGGCTAGAGTGGCCAGGAAAGCCCGCAGCCCCAAAGTCTGGGTGGCAATGCAAGTAGTTCCCAGAGACCTTGAAAGAAAGCAAGAGTTGTTCTGGCTGCTACCTTGGCTGTGGGAGCCAGGCCAGGACGTTCGGCATATTGGAGGCCGGTGCTGGGGTCAAGTGAAAAAAAGGTGCTTGTGAGGCTAGAGTGGCCAGGAAAGCCCGCAGCCCCAAAGTCTGTGTGGCAATGCAAGTAGTTCCCAGAGACCTTGAAAGAAAGCAAGAGTTGTTCTGGCTGCCACCTTGGCTGTGGGAGCCAGGCCAGGACGTTTGGCATATTGGAGGCCGGTGCTGGGGTCAAGTGAAAAACAGGTTCTTTTGAGGCTAGAGTGGCCAGGAAAGCCCGCAGCCCCAAAGTCTGTGTGGCAATGCAAGTAGTTCCCAGAGACCTTGAAAGAAAGCAAGAGTTGTTCTGGCTGCCACCTTTGCTGTGGGAGTCAGCTCCGGACGTTCGGCGTATTGGAGGCCGGTGCTGGGAAATATGAAAAACAGGTGCTTTTGAGGCTAGAGTGGCCAGGAAAGCCCGCAGCCCCAAAGTCTGGGTGGCAATGCAAGTAGTTCCCAGAGACCTTGAAAGAAAGCAAGAGTTGTTCTGGCTGCCTCCTTGGGTGTGGGAGCCAGGCCAGGACGTTCGGCATATTGGAGGCCGGTGCTGGGGTAAAGTGAAAAAAAGATGCTTTTGAGGCTAGAGTGGCCAGGAAAGCCCGCAGCCCCAAAGTCTGGGTGGCAATGCAAGTAGTTCCCAGAGACCTTGAAAGAAAGCAAGAGTTGTTCTGGCTGCTACCTTGGCTGTGGGAGCCAGGCCAGGACGTTCGGCATATTGGAGGCCGGTGTGGGGTAAAGTGAAAAAAAGGTGCTTTTGAGGCTAGAGTGGCCAGGAAAGCCCGCAGCCCCAAAGTCTGGGTGGCAATGCAAGTAGTTCCCAGAGACCTTGAAAGAAAGCAAGAGTTGTTCTGGCTGCCAACTTGGCTGTGGGAGCCAGGCCAGGACGTTTGGCATACTGGGCGCCGGTGCTGGGGAAAAGTGAAAAACAGGTGCTTTTGAGGCTAGAGTGGCCAGGAAAGCCCGCAGCCCCAAAGTCTGGGTGGCAATGCAAGTAGTTCCCAGAGACCTTGAAAGAAAGCAAGAGTTGTTCTGGCTGCCACCTTGGCTGTGGGAGCCAGGCCAGGACGTTCGGCATATTGGAGGCCGGTGCTGGGGAAATATGAAAAAAAGGTGCTTGTGAGGCTAGAGTGGCCAGGAAAGCCCGCAGCCCCAAAGTCTGGGCAGCAATGCAAGTAGTTCCCAGAGACCTTGAAAGAAAGCAAGAGTTGTTCTGGCTGCCAGCTTGGCTGTGGGAGCCAGGCCAGGACGTTCGGCGTATTGGAGGCCGGTGCTGGGAAAAGTGAAAAAAAGGTGCTTGTGAGGCTAGAGTGGCCAGGAAAGCCCGCAGCCCCAAAGTCTGGGTGGCAATGCAAGTAGTTCCCAGAGACATTGAAAGAAAGCAAGAGTTGTTCTGGCTGCCACCTTGGCTGTGGGAGCCAGGCCAGGACGTTCGGCATATTGGGCGACGGTGCTGGGGAAAAGTGAAAAAAAGATGCTTTTGAGGCTAGAGTGGCCAGGAAAGCCCGCAGCCCCAAAGTCTGGGTGGCAATGCAAGTAGTTCCCAGAGACCTTGAAAGAAAGCAAGAGTTGTTCTGGCTGCTACCTTGGCTGTGGGAGCCAGGCCAGGACGTTCGGCATATTGGAGGCCGGTGCTGGGGTCAAGTGAAAAAAAGGTGCTTGTGAGGCTAGAGTGGCCAGGAAAGCCCGCAGCCCCAAAGTCTGTGTGGCAATGCAAGTAGTTCCCAGAGACCTTGAAAGAAAGCAAGAGTTGTTCTGGCTGCCACGTTGGCTGTGGGAGCCAGGCCAGGACGTTCGGCGTATTGGAGGCCGGTGCTGGGGTAAAGTGAAAAACAGGTTCTTTTGAGGCTAGAGTGGCCAGGAAAGCCCGCAGCCCAAAAGTCTGGGTGGCAATGCAAGTAATTCCCAGAGACCTTGAAAGAAAGCAAGAGTTGTTCTGGCTGCCACCTTGGCTGTGGGAGCCAGGCCAGGACGTTTGGCATATTGGGCGCCGGTGCTGGGGAAAAGTGAAAAACAGGTGCTTTTGAGGCTAGAGTGGCCAGGAAAGCCCGCAGCCCCAAAGTCTGTGTGGCAATGCAAGTAGTTCCCAGAGACCTTGAAAGAAAGCAAGAGTTGTTCTGGCTGCCACCTTGGCTGTGGGAGCCAGGCCAGGACGTTTGGCATATTGGAGGCCGGTGCTGGGGTAAAGTGAAAAAAAGGTGCTTGTGAGGCTAGAGTGGCCAGGAAAGCCCGCAGCCCCAAAGTCTGGGTGGCAATGCAAGTAGTTCCCAGAGACCTTGAAAGAAAGCAAGAGTTGTTCTGGCTGACAGCTTGGCTATAGGAGCTAGGACAGGACGTTCGGCATATTGGAGGACGGTGCTAGGGAAAAGTGAAAAACAGGTTCTTTTGAGGATAGAGTGGCCAGGAAAGCCCGCAGCCCCAAAGTCTGGGTGGCAATGCAAGTAGTTCCCAGAGACCTTGAAAGAAAGCAAGAGTTGTTCTGGCTGCCACCTTGGCTGTGGGAGCCAGGCCAGGACGTTCGGCATATTGGAGGCCGGTGCTGGGGTAAAGTGAAAAAAAGGTGCTTGTGAGGCTAGAGTGGCCAGGAAAGCCCGCAGCCCCAAAGTCTGTGTGGCAATGCAAGTAGTTCCCAGAGACCTTGAAAGAAAGCAAGAGTTGTTCTGGCTGCCACCTTGGCTGTGGGAGCCAGGCCAGGACGTTCGGCGTATTGGAGGCCGGTGCTGGGAAAAATGAAAAAAAGGTGCTTGTGAGGATAGAGTGGCCAGGAAAGCCCGCAGCCCCAAAGTCTGTGTGGCAATGCAAGTAGTTCCCAGAGACCTTGAAAGAAAGCAAGAGTTGTTCTGGCTGCCACCGTGGCTATAGGAGCTAGGACAGGACGTTCGGCATATTGGAGGACGGTGCTAGGGAAAAGTGAAAAACAGGTTCTTTTGAGGATAGAGTGGCCAGGAAAGCCCGCAGCCCCAAAGTCTGGGTGGCAATGCAAGTAGTTCCCAGAGACCTTGAAAGAAAGCAAGAGTTGTTCTGGCTGCCACCGTGGCTATAGGATCTAGGACAGGACGTTCGGCATATTGGAGGATGGTGCTAGGGAAAAGTGAAAAACAGGTTCTTTTGAGGCTAGAGTGGCCAGGAAAGCCCGCAGCCCCAAAGTCTGTGTGGCAATGCAAGTAGTTCCCAGAGACCTTGAAAGAAAGCAAGAGTTGTTCTGGCTGCCAGCTTGGCTGTGGGAGCCAGGCCAGGACGTTCGGCATATTGGAGGCCGGTGCTGGGGAAATATGAAAAAAAGGTGCTTTTGAGGCTAGAGTGGCCAGGAAAGCCCGCAGCCCCAAAGTCTGGGTGGCAATGCAAGTAGTTCCCAGAGACCTTGAAAGAAAGCAAGAGTTGTTCTGGCTGCCTCCTTGGGTTTGGGAGCCAGGCCAGGACGTTCGGCATATTGGAGGCCGGTGCTGGGGTAAAGTGAAAAAAAGGTGCTTTTGAGGCTAGAGTGGCCAGGAAAGCCCGCAGCCCCAAAGTCTGGGTGGCAATGCAAGTAGTTCCCAGAGACCTTGAAAGAAAGCAAGAGTTGTTCTGGCTGCTACCTTGGCTGTGGGAGCCAGGCCAGGACGTTCGGCGTATTGGAGGCCGGTGTGGGGTAAAGTGAAAAAAAGATGCTTTTGAGGCTAGAGTGGCCAGGAAAGCCCGCAGCCCCAAAGTCTGGGTGGCAATGCAAGTAGTTCCCAGAGACCTTGAAAGAAAGCAAGAGTTGTTCTGGCTGCCACCTTGGCTGTGGGAGCCAGGCCAGGACGTTCGGCATATTGGAGGCCGGTGCTGGGGTCAAGTGAAAAAAAGGTGCTTTTGAGGCTAGAGTGGCCAGGAAAGCCCGCAGCCCCAAAGTCTGGGTGGCAATGCAAGTAGTTCCCAGAGACCTTGAAAGAAAGCAAGAGTTGTTCTGGCTGCCAGCTTGGCTGTGGGAGCCAGGCCAGGACGTTCGGCGTATTGGAGGCCGGTGCTGGGAAAAGTGAAAAAAAGGTGCTTGTGAGGCTAGAGTGGCCAGGAAAGCCCGCAGCCCCAAAGTCTGGGTGGCAATGCAAGTAGTTCCCAGAGACATTGAAAGAAAGCAAGAGTTGTTCTGGCTGCCACCTTGGCTGTGGGAGCCAGGCCAGGACGTTCGGCATATTGGAGGCCGGTGCTGGGGTCAAGTGAAAAAAAGGTGCTTGTGAGGCTAGAGTGGCCAGGAAAGCCCGCAGCCCCAAAGTCTGGGTGGCAATGCAAGTAGTTCCCAGAGACCTTGAAAGAAAGCAAGAGTTGTTCTGGCTGCCACCTTGGCTGTGGGAGCCAGGCCAGGACGTTCGGCGTATTGGAGGCCGGTGCTGGGGAAAAGTGAAAAACAGGTTCTTTTGAGGCTAGAGTGGCCAGGAAAGCCCGCAGCCCAAAAGTCTGTGTGGCAATGCAAGTAGTTCCCAGAGACCTTGAAAGAAAGCAAGAGTTGTTCTGGCTGCCACCTTGGCTGTGGGAGCCAGGCCAGGACGTTTGGCATATTGGGCGCCGGTGCTGGGGAAAAGTGAAAAACAGGTGCTTTTGAGGCTAGAGTGACCAGGAAAGCCCGCAGCCCCAAAGTCTGTGTGGCAATGCAAGTAGTTCCCAGAGACCTTGAAAGAAAGCAAGAGTTGTTCTGGCTGCCTCCTTGGGTGTGGGAGCCAGGCCAGGACGTTTGGCATATTGGAGGCCGGTGCTGGGGTCAAGTGAAAAACAGGTTCTTTTGAGGATAGAGTGGCCAGGAAAGCCCGCAGCCCCAAAGTCTGTGTGGCAATGCAAGTAGTTCCCAGAGACCTTGAAAGAAAGCAAGAGTTGTTCTGGCTGCCACCTTTGCTGTGGGAGTCAGCTCCGGACGTTCGGCGTATTGGAGGCCGGTGCTGGGAAATATGAAAAACAGGTGCTTTTGAGGCTAGAGTGGCCAGGAAAGCCCGCAGCCCCAAAGTCTGGGTGGCAATGCAAGTAGTTCCCAGAGACCTTGAAAGAAAGCAAGAGTTGTTCTGGCTGCCACCTTGGCTGTGGGAGCCAGGCCAGGACGTTCGGCATATTGGAGGCCGGTGCTGGGGTAAAGTGAAAAAAAGATGCTTTTGAGGCTAGAGTGGCCAGGAAAGCCCGCAGCCCCAAAGTCTGGGTGGCAATGCAAGTAGTTCCCAGAGACCTTGAAAGAAAGCAAGAGTTGTTCTGGCTGCTACCTTGGCTGTGGGAGCCAGGCCAGGACGTTCGGCATATTGGAGGCCGGTGTGGGGTAAAGTGAAAAAAAGGTGCTTGTGAGGCTAGAGTGGCCAGGAAAGCCCGCAGCCCCAAAGTCTGGGTGGCAATGCAAGTAGTTCCCAGAGACCTTGAAAGAAAGCAAGAGTTGTTCTGGCTGCCAATTTGGCTGTGGGAGCCAGGCCAGGACGTTTGGCATACTGGGCGCCGGTGCTGGGGAAAAGTGAAAAACAGGTGCTTTTGAGGCTAGAGTGGCCAGGAAAACCCGCAGCCCCAAAGTCTGGGTGGCAATGCAAGTAGTTCCCAGAGACCTTGAAAGAAAGCAAGAGTTGTTCTGGCTGCCACCTTGGCTGTGGGAGCCAGGCCAGGACGTTCGGCATATTGGAGGCCGGTGCTGGGGAAATATGAAAAAAAGGTGCTTTTGAGGCTAGAGTGGCCAGGAAAGCCCGCAGCCCCAAAGTCTGGGTGGCAATGCAAGTAGTTCCCAGAGACCTTGAAAGAAAGCAAGAGTTGTTCTGGCTGCCACGTTGGCTGTGGGAGCCAGGCCAGGACGTTCGGCATATTGGAGGATGGTGCTAGGGAAAAGTGAAAAAAAGGTGCTTGTGAGGCTAGAGTGGCCAGGAAAGCCCGCAGCCCCAAAGTCTGGGTGGCAATGCAAGTAGTTCCCAGAGACCTTGAAAGAAAGCAAGAGTTGTTCTGGCTGCCACCTTGGCTGTGGGAGCCAGGCCAGGACGTTCGGCATATTGGAGGATGGTGCTAGGGAAAAGTGAAAAAAAGGTGCTTGTGAGGCTAGAGTGGCCAGGAAAGCCCGCAGCCCCAAAGTCTGGGTGGCAATGCAAGTAGTTCCCAGAGACCTTGAAAGAAAGCAAGAGTTGTTCTGGCTGCCACCTTGGGTTTGGGAGCCAGGCCAGGACGTTCGGCATATTGGAGGCCGGTGCTGGGGTAAAGTGAAAAACAGGTTCTTTTGAGGCTAGAGTGGCCAGGAAAGCCCGCAGCCCCAAAGTCTGGGTGGCAATGCAAGTAGTTCCCAGAGACCTTGAAAGAAAGCAAGAGTTGTTCTGGCTGCTACCTTGGCTGTGGGAGCCAGGCCAGGACGTTCGGCGTATTGGAGGCCGGTGTGGGGTAAAGTGAAAAAAAGATGCTTTTGAGGCTAGAGTGGCCAGGAAAGCCCGCAGCCCCAAAGTCTGTGTGGCAATGCAAGTAGTTCCCAGAGACCTTGAAAGAAAGCAAGAGTTGTTCTGGCTGCCACCTTGGCTGTGGGAGCCAGGCCAGGACGTTTGGCATACTGGGCGCCGGTGCTGGGGAAAAGTGAAAAACAGGTGCTTTTGAGGCTAGAGTGGCCAGGAAAGCCCGCAGCCCCAAAGTCTGGGTGGCAATGCAAGTAGTTCCCAGAGACATTGAAAGAAAGCAAGAGTTGTTCTGGCTGCCACCTTGGGTTTGGGAGCCAGGCCAGGACGTTCGGCATATTGGAGGCCGGTGCTGGGGAAATATGAAAAAAAGGTGCTTTTGAGGATAGAGTGGCCAGGAAAGCCCGCAGCCCCAAAGTCTGTGTGGCAATGCAAGTAGTTCCCAGAGACCTTGAAAGAAAGCAAGAGTTGTTCTGGCTGCCACGTTGGCTGTGGGAGCCAGGCCAGGACGTTCGGCATATTGGAGGATGGTGCTAGGGAAAAGTGAAAAAAAGGTGCTTGTGAGGCTAGAGTGGCCAGGAAAGCCCGCAGCCCCAAAGTCTGTGTGGCAATGCAAGTAGTTCCCAGAGACCTTGAAAGAAAGCAAGAGTTGTTCTGGCTGCCACGTTGGCTGTGGGAGCCAGGCCAGGACGTTCGGCATATTGGAGGATGGTGCTAGGGAAAAGTGAAAAAAAGGTGCTTGTGAGGCTAGAGTGGCCAGGAAAGCCCGCAGCCCCAAAGTCTGGGTGGCAATGCAAGTAGTTCCCAGAGACCTTGAAAGAAAGCAAGAGTTGTTCTGGCTGCCACCTTGGGTTTGGGAGCCAGGCCAGGACGTTCGGCATATTGGAGGCCGGTGCTGGGGTAAAGTGAAAAACAGGTTCTTTTGAGGCTAGAGTGGCCAGGAAAGCCCGCAGCCCCAAAGTCTGGGTGGCAATGCAAGTAGTTCCCAGAGACCTTGAAAGAAAGCAAGAGTTGTTCTGGCTGCTACCTTGGCTGTGGGAGCCAGGCCAGGACGTTCGGCGTATTGGAGGCCGGTGTGGGGTAAAGTGAAAAAAAGATGCTTTTGAGGCTAGAGTGGCCAGGAAAGCCCGCAGCCCCAAAGTCTGGGTGGCAATGCAAGTAGTTCCCAGAGACCTTGAAAGAAAGCAAGAGTTGTTCTGGCTGCCACGTTGGCTGTGGGAGCCAGGCCAGGACGTTCGGCATATTGGAGGATGGTGCTAGGGAAAAGTGAAAAAAAGGTGCTTGTGAGGCTAGAGTGGCCAGGAAAGCCCGCAGCCCCAAAGTCTGGGTGGCAATGCAAGTAGTTCCCAGAGACCTTGAAAGAAAGCAAGAGTTGTTCTGGCTGCCACCTTGGGTTTGGGAGCCAGGCCAGGACGTTCGGCATATTGGAGGCCGGTGCTGGGGTAAAGTGAAAAACAGGTTCTTTTGAGGCTAGAGTGGCCAGGAAAGCCCGCAGCCCCAAAGTCTGGGTGGCAATGCAAGTAGTTCCCAGAGACCTTGAAAGAAAGCAAGAGTTGTTCTGGCTGCTACCTTGGCTGTGGGAGCCAGGCCAGGACGTTCGGCGTATTGGAGGCCGGTGTGGGGTAAAGTGAAAAAAAGATGCTTTTGAGGCTAGAGTGGCCAGGAAAGCCCGCAGCCCCAAAGTCTGTGTGGCAATGCAAGTAGTTCCCAGAGACCTTGAAAGAAAGCAAGAGTTGTTCTGGCTGCCAACTTGGCTGTGGGAGCCAGGCCAGGACGTTTGGCATACTGGGCGCCGGTGCTGGGGAAAAGTGAAAAACAGGTGCTTTTGAGGCTAGAGTGGCCAGGAAAGCCCGCAGCCCCAAAGTCTGGGTGGCAATGCAAGTAGTTCCCAGAGACATTGAAAGAAAGCAAGAGTTGTTCTGGCTGCCAACTTGGCTGTGGGAGCCAGGCCAGGACGTTTGGCATACTGGGCGCCGGTGCTGGGGAAAAGTGAAAAACAGGTGCTTTTGAGGCTAGAGTGGCCAGGAAAGCCCGCAGCCCCAAAGTCTGGGTGGCAATGCAAGTAGTTCCCAGAGACATTGAAAGAAAGCAAGAGTTGTTCTGGCTGCCACCTTGGGTTTGGGAGCCAGGCCAGGACGTTCGGCATATTGGAGGCCGGTGCTGGGGAAATATGAAAAAAAGGTGCTTTTGAGGATAGAGTGGCCAGGAAAGCCCGCAGCCCCAAAGTCTGGGTGGCAATGCAAGTAGTTCCCAGAGACCTTGAAAGAAAGCAAGAGTTGTTCTGGCTGCCAGCTTGGCTGTGGGAGCCAGGCCAGGACGTTCGGCATATTGGAGGATGGTGCTAGGGAAAAGTGAAAAAAAGGTGCTTGTGAGGCTAGAGTGGCCAGGAAAGCCCGCAGCCCCAAAGTCTGGGTGGCAATGCAAGTAGTTCCCAGAGACCTTGAAAGAAAGCAAGAGTTGTTCTGGCTGCCACGTTGGCTGTGGGAGCCAGGCCAGGACGTTCGGCATATTGGAGGATGGTGCTAGGGAAAAGTGAAAAAAAGGTGCTTGTGAGGATAGAGTGGCCAGGAAAGCCCGCAGCCCCAAAGTCTGGGTGGCAATGCAAGTAGTTCCCAGAGACCTTGAAAGAAAGCAAGAGTTGTTCTGGCTGCCACCTTGGGTTTGGGAGCCAGGCCAGGACGTTCGGCATATTGGAGGCCGGTGCTGGGGTAAAGTGAAAAACAGGTTCTTTTGAGGCTAGAGTGGCCAGGAAAGCCCGCAGCCCCAAAGTCTGGGTGGCAATGCAAGTAGTTCCCAGAGACCTTGAAAGAAAGCAAGAGTTGTTCTGGCTGCTACCTTGGCTGTGGGAGCCAGGCCAGGACGTTCGGCGTATTGGAGGCCGGTGTGGGGTAAAGTGAAAAAAAGATGCTTTTGAGGCTAGAGTGGCCAGGAAAGCCCGCAGCCCCAAAGTCTGGGTGGCAATGCAAGTAGTTCCCAGAGACCTTGAAAGAAAGCAAGAGTTGTTCTGGCTGCCACGTTGGCTGTGGGAGCCAGGCCAGGACGTTCGGCATATTGGAGGATGGTGCTAGGGAAAAGTGAAAAAAAGGTGCTTGTGAGGCTAGAGTGGCCAGGAAAGCCCGCAGCCCCAAAGTCTGGGTGGCAATGCAAGTAGTTCCCAGAGACCTTGAAAGAAAGCAAGAGTTGTTCTGGCTGCCACCTTGGGTTTGGGAGCCAGGCCAGGACGTTCGGCATATTGGAGGCCGGTGCTGGGGTAAAGTGAAAAACAGGTTCTTTTGAGGCTAGAGTGGCCAGGAAAGCCCGCAGCCCCAAAGTCTGGGTGGCAATGCAAGTAGTTCCCAGAGACCTTGAAAGAAAGCAAGAGTTGTTCTGGCTGCTACCTTGGCTGTGGGAGCCAGGCCAGGACGTTCGGCGTATTGGAGGCCGGTGTGGGGTAAAGTGAAAAAAAGATGCTTTTGAGGCTAGAGTGGCCAGGAAAGCCCGCAGCCCCAAAGTCTGGGTGGCAATGCAAGTAGTTCCCAGAGACCTTGAAAGAAAGCAAGAGTTGTTCTGGCTGCCACCTTGGGTGTGGGAGCCAGGCCAGGACGTTTGGCATACTGGGCGCCGGTGCTGGGGAAAAGTGAAAAACAGGTTCTTTGGAGGATAGAGTGGCCAGGAAAGCCCGCAGCCCCAAAGTCTGGGTGGCAATGCAAGTAGTTCCCAGAGACATTGAAAGAAAGCAAGAGTTGTTCTGGCTGCCACCTTGGGTTTGGGAGCCAGGCCAGGACGTTCGGCATATTGGAGGCCGGTGCTGGGGTAAAGTGAAAAAAAGGTGCTTTTGAGGATAGAGTGGCCAGGAAAGCCCGCAGCCCCAAAGTCTGGGTGGCAATGCAAGTAGTTCCCAGAGACCTTGAAAGAAAGCAAGAGTTGTTCTGGCTGCCACCTTGGCTGTGGGAGCCAGGCCAGGACGTTCGGCATATTGGAGGCCGGTGCTGGGGTCAAGTGAAAAACAGGTGCTTGTGAGGCTAGAGTGGCCAGGAAAGCCCGCAGCCCCAAAGTCTGGGTGGCAATGCAAGTAGTTCCCAGAGACCTTGAAAGAAAGCAAGAGTTTTTCTGGCTGCCACCTTGGCTGTGTGAGCCAGGCCAGGACGTTCGGCGTATTGGAGGCCGGTGCTGGGGAAAAGTGAAAAACAGGTTCTTTTGAGGATAGAGTGGCCAGGAAAGCCCGCAGCTCCAAAGTCTGTGTGGCAATGCAAGTAGTTCCCAGAGACCTTGAAAGAAAGCAAGAGTTGTTCTGGCTGCCACCTTGGCTATAGGAGCTAGGACAGGACGTTCGGCATATTGGAGGACGGTGCTAGGGAAAAGTGAAAAACAGGTTCTTTTGAGGATAGAGTGGCCAGGAAAGCCCGCAGCCCCAAAGTCTGTGTGGCAATGCAAGTAGTTCCCAGAGACCTTGAAAGAAAGCAAGAGTTGTTCTGGCTGCCTCCTTGGGTGTGGGAGCCAGGCCAGGACGTTCGGCGTATTGGAGGCCGGTGCTGGGAAATATGAAAAAAAGGTGCTTGTGAGGCTAGAGTGGCCAGGAAAGCCCGCAGCCCCAAAGTCTGGGTGGCAATGCAAGTAGTTCCCAGAGACATTGAAAGAAAGCAAGAGTTGTTCTGGCTGCCACCTTGGCTGTGGGAGCCAGGCCAGGACGTTCGGCATATTGGAGGCCGGTGCTGGGGTAAAGTGAAAAAAAGATGCTTTTGAGGCTAGAGTGGCCAGGAAAGCCCGCAGCCCCAAAGTCTGTGTGGCAATGCAAGTAGTTCCCAGAGACCTTGAAAGAAAGCAAGAGTTGTTCCGGCTGCCACCTTGGGTGTGGGAGCCAGGCCAGGACGTTCGGCGTATTGGAGGCCGGTGCTGGGAAATATGAAAAAAAGGTGCTTGTGAGGCTAGAGTGGCCAGGAAAGCCCGCAGCCCCAAAGTCTGGGTGGCAATGCAAGTAGTTCCCAGAGACCTTGAAAGAAAGCAAGAGTTGTTCTGGCTGCCAGCTTGGCTGTGTGAGCCAGGCCAGGACGTTCGGCGTATTGGAGGCCGGTGCTTGGAAATATGAAAAAAAGGTGCTTGTGAGGATAGAGTGGCCAGGAAAGCCCGCAGCCCCAAAGTCTGTGTGGCAATGCGAGTAGTTCCCAGAGACCTTGAAAGAAAGCAAGAGTTGTTCTGGCTACCACCTTGGCTGTGGGAGCCAGGCCAGGACGTTCGGCATATTGGAGGCCGGTGCTGGGGTCAAGTGAAAAACAGGTGCTTGTGAGGCTAGAGTGGCCAGGAAAGCCCGCAGCCCCAAAGTCTGGGTGGCAATGCAAGTAATTCCCAGAGACCTTGAAAGAAAGCAAGAGTTGTTCTGGCTGCCACGTTGGCTGTGGGAGCCAGGCCAGGACGTTTGGCATATTGGGCGCCGGTGCTGGGGAAAAGTGAAAAAAAGGTGCTTGTGAGGCTAGAGTGGCCAGGAAAGCCCGCAGCCCCAAAGTCTGGGTGGCAATGCAAGTAGTTCCCAGAGACCTTGAAAGAAAGCAAGAGTTGTTCTGGCTGCCAGCTTGGCTGTGGGAGCCAGGCCAGGACGTTTGGCATATTGGAGGCCGGTGCTGGGGTAAAGTGAAAAAATAATGCTTTTGAGGGTAGAGTGGCCAGGAAAGCCCGCAGCCCCAAAGTCTGGGTGGCAATGCAAGTAGTTCCCAGAGACCTTGAAAGAAAGCAAGAGTTGTTCTGGCTGCCACCTTTGCTGTGGGAGTCAGCTCCGGACGTTCGGCGTATTGGAGGCCGGTGCTGGGAAATATGAAAAACAGGTGCTTTTGAGGCTAGAGTGGCCAGGAAAGCCCGCAGCCCCAAAGTCTGGGTGGCAATGCAAGTAGTTCCCAGAGACCTTGAAAGAAAGCAAGCGTTGTTCTGGCTGCCAGCTTGGCTGTGGGAGCCAGGCCAGGACGTTTGGCATATTGGGCGCCGGTGCTGGGGAAAAGTGAAAAACAGGTTCTTTTGAGGATAGAGTGGCCAGGAAAGCCCGCAGCCCCAAAGTCTGTGTGGCAATGCAAGTAGTTCCCAGAGACCTTGAAAGAAAGCAAGAGTTGTTCTGGCTGCCACCTTGGCTGTGGGAGCCAGGCCAGGACGTTCGGCATATTGGAGGCCGGTGCTGGGGTAAAGTGAAAAACAGGTGCTTTTGAGGCTAGAGTGGCCAGGAAAGCCCGCAGCCCCAAAGTCTGGGTGGCAATGCAAGTAGTTCCCAGAGACTTTGAAAGAAAGCAAGAGTTGTTCTGGCTGCCAGCTTGGCTGTGGGAGCCAGGCCAGGACGTTCGGCATATTGGAGGCCGGTGCTGGGGTAAAGTGAAAAAAAGGTGCTTGTGAGGCTAGAGTGGCCAGGAAAGCCCGCAGCCCCAAAGTCTGGGTGGCAATGCAAGTAGTTCCCAGAGACCTTGAAAGAAAGCAAGAGTTGTTCTGGCTGCCAGCTTGGCTGTGTGAGCCAGGCCAGGACGTTCGGCGTATTGGAGGCCGGTGCTGGGAAATATGAAAAAAAGGTGCTTTTGAGGCTAGAGTGGCCAGGAAAGCCCGCAGCCCCAAAGTCTGGGTGGCAATGCAAGTAGTTCCCAGAGACCTTGAAAGAAAGCAAGAGTTTTTCTGGCTGCCACCTTGGCTGTGGGAGCCAGGCCAGGACGTTCGGCGTATTGGAGGCCGGTGCTGGGGAAAAGTGAAAAACAGGTTCTTTTGAGGATAGAGTGGCCAGGAAAGCCCGCAGCTCCAAAGTCTGTGTGGCAATGCAAGTAGTTCCCAGAGACCTTGAAAGAAAGCAAGAGTTGTTCTGGCTGCCACCTTGGCTATAGGAGCTAGGACAGGACGTTCGGCATATTGGAGGACGGTGCTAGGGAAAAGTGAAAAACAGGTTCTTTTGAGGCTAGAGTGGCCAGGAAAGCCCGCAGCCCCAAAGTCTGGGTGGCAATGCAAGTAGTTCCCAGAGACCTTGAAAGAAAGCAAGAGTTGTTCTGGCTGCCTCCTTGGGTGTGGGAGCCAGGCCAGGACGTTCGGCGTATTGGAGGCCGGTGCTGGGAAATATGAAAAAAAGGTGCTTGTGAGGCTAGAGTGGCCAGGAAAGCCCGCAGCCCCAAAGTCTGGGTGGCAATGCAAGTAGTTCCCAGAGACCTTGAAAGAAAGCAAGAGTTGTTCTGGCTGCCACCTTGGCTGTGGGAGCCAGGCCAGGACGTTCGGCATATTGGAGGCCGGTGCTGGGGTAAAGTGAAAAAAAGGTGCTTGTGAGGCTAGAGTGGCCAGGAAAGCCCGCAGCCCCAAAGTCTGGGTGGCAATGCAAGTAGTTCCCAGAGACCTTGAAAGAAAGCAAGCGTTGTTCTGGCTGCCACCTTGGCTGTGGGAGCCAGGCCAGGACGTTCGGCGTATTGGAGGCCGGTGCTAGGGAAAAGTGAAAAAAAGATGCTTGTGAGGCTAGAGTGGCCAGGAAAGCCCGCAGCCCCAAAGTCTGGGTGGCAATGCAAGTAGTTCCCAGAGACCTTGAAAGAAAGCAAGAGTTGTTCTGGCTGCCACCTTGGCTGTGGGAGCCAGGCCAGGACGTTCGGCGTATTGGGGGCCGGTGCTGGGGAAAAGTGAAAAAAAGGTTCTTTTGAGGATAGAGTGGCCAGGAAAGCCCGCAGCCCCAAAGTCTGGGTAGCAATGCAAGTAGTTCCCAGAGACCTTGAAAGAAAGCTAGAGTTGTTCTGGCTGCCACCTTGGCTGTGGGAGCCAGGCCAGGACGTTCGGCATATTGGAGGCCGGTGCTAGGGAAAAGTCAAAAAAAAGGTGCTTGTGAAGACAGATTGGCCAGGAAAGCCCGCAGCCCCAAAGTCTGGGTGGCAATGCAAGTAGTTCCCAGAGACCTTGAAAGAAAGCAAGAGTTGTTCTGGCTGCCACCTTGGCTGTGGGAGCCAGGCCAGGACGTTTGGCATACTAAGGACCGGTGCTGGGGAAAAGTGAAAAAAAGGTTCTTTTGAGGACAGAGTGGCCAGGAAAGCCCGCAGCCCCAAAGTCTGGGTGGCAATGCAAGTAGTTCCCAGAGACCTTGAAAAAAAGCAAGAGTTGTTCTGGCTGCCACCTTGGCTGTGGGAGCCAGGCCAGGACGTTCAGCATATTGGAGGCCGGTGTTGGGGTAAAGTGAAAAAAAAGGTGCTTGTGAGGACAGAGTGGCCAGGAAAGCCCACAGCCCCAAAGTCTGGGTGGCAATGCAAGTAGTTCCCAGAGACCTTGAAAGAAAGCAAGAGTTGTTCTGGCTGCCACCTTGGCTGTGGGAGCCAGGCCAGGACGTTCAGCATATTGGAGGCCGGTGTTGGGGTAAAGTGAAAAAAAAGGTGCTTGTGAGGACAGAGTGGCCAGGAAAGCCCGCAGCCCCAAAGTCTGGGTGGCAATGCAAGTAGTTCCCAGAGACCTTGAAAGAAAGCAAGAGTTGTTCTGGCTTGCACCTTGGCTGTGGGAGCCAGGCCAGGACGTTCGGCATATTGGGGGCCAGTGCTGGGGAAAAGTGAAAAAAATGTTCTTTTGAGGATAGAGTGGCCAGGAAAGCCCGCAGCCCCAAAGTCTGGGTGGCAATGCAAGTAGTTCCCAGAGACCTTGAAAGAAAGCTAGAGTTGTTCTGGCTGCCACCTTGGCTGTGGGAGCCAGGCCAGGATGTTCGGCATATTGGAGGCCGGTGCTAGGGAAAAGTCAAAAAAAAGGTGCTTGTGAAGACAGAGTGGTCAGGAAAGCCCGCAGGCCCAAAGTCTGGGTGGCAATGCAAGTAGTTCCCAGAGACCTTGAAAGAAAGCAAGAGTTGTTCTGGCTGCCACCTTGGCTGTGGGAGCCAGGCCAGGACGTTTGGCATACTAAGGACCGGTGCTGGGGAAAAGTGAAAAAAAGGTTCTTTTGAGGACAGAGTGGCCAGGAAAGCCCGCAGCCCCAAAGTCTGGGTGGCAATGCAAGTAGTTCCCAGAGACCTTGAAAGAAAGCAAGAGTTGTTCTGGCTGCCACCTTGGCTGTGGGAGCCAGGCCAGGACGTTCGGCATATTGGAGGCCGGTGCTGGGGAAAAGTGAAAAAAAGGTTCTTTTGAGGACAGAGTGGCCAGGAAAGCACGCAGCCCCAAAGTCTGGGTGGCAATGCAAGTAGTTCCCAGAGACCTTGAAAGAAAGCAAGAGTTTTTTCTGGCTGCCACCTTGGCTGTGGGAGCCAGGCCAGGACGTTCGGCATATTGGGGTCCGGTGCTGGAGTAAGGTGAAAAAAAAGGTTCTTGTGAGGACAGAGTGGCCAGGAAAGCCTGCAGCCCCAAAGTCTAGGTGGCAATGCAAGTAGTTCCCAGAGACCTTGAAAGAAAGCAAGAGTTGTTCTGGCTGCCACCTTGGCTGTGGGAGCCAGGCCAGGACGTTCGGCATATTGGGGACCGGTGCTGGGGAAAAGTGAAAAATAGGAGCTTTGGAGGATAGAGTGGCCAGGAAAGCCCACAGCCCCAAAGGCTGGGTGGCAATGCAAGTAGTTCCCAGAGACCTTGAAAGAAAGCAAGAGTTGTTCCGGCTGCCACCTTGGCTGTGGGAGCCAGGCCAGGAAGTTTGGCATATTGGGGACCGGTGCTAGGGAAAAGTGAAAAATAGGAGCTTTTGAGGATAGAGTGGCCAGGAAAGCCCGCAGCCCCAAAGTCTGGGTGGCAATGCAAGTAGTTCCCAGAGACCTTGAAAGAAAGCAAGAGTTGTTCTGGCTGCCACCTTGGCTGTGGGAGCCAGGCCAGGACGTTCGGCATATTGGGGTCGGGTGCTGGAGTAAGGTGAAAAAAAAGGTGCTTGTGAGGACAGAGTGGCCAGGAAAGCCTGCAGCCCCAAAGTCTAGGTGGCAATGCAAGTAGTTCCCAGAGACCTTGAAAGAAAGCAAGAGTTGTTCTGGCTGCTACCTTGGCTGTGGGAGCCAGGCCAGGACGTTCGGCATATTGGGGGCCAGTGCTAGGGAAAAGTGAAAAAAAGGTGCTTTTGAGGACAGAGTGGCCAGGAAAGCCCGCAGCCCCAAAGTCTGGGTGGCAATGCAAGTAGTTCCCAGAGACCTTGAAAGAAAGCAAGAGTTGTTCTGGCTGCCACCTTGGCTGTGGGAGCCAGGCCAGGACGTTTGGCATACTAACGACCGGTGCTGGGAAATATGAAAAAAAGGTTCTTTTGTGGATAGGGGGGCCAGGAAAGCCCGCAGGCCCAAAGTCTGGGTGGCAATGCAAGTAGTTCCCAGAGACCTTGAAAGAAAGCAAGAGTTGTTCTGGCTGCCACCTTGGCTGTGGGAGCCAGGCCAGGACGTTCGGCATATTGGGGGCCGGTGCTGGGGAAAAGTGAAAAAAAGGTTCTTTTGAGGATAGAGTGGCCAGGAAAGCCCGCAGCCCCAAAGTCTGGGTGGCAATGCAAGTAGTTCCCAGAGACCTTGAAAGAAAGCAAGAGTTGTTCTGGCTGCCACCTTGGCTGTGGGAGCCAGGCCAGGACGTTCGGCATATTGGGGGCCGGTGCTGGGGAAAAGTGAAAAAAAGGTTCTTTTGAGGATAGAGTGGCCAGGAAAGCCCGCAGCCCCAAAGTCTGGGTGGCAATGCAAGTAGTTCCCAGAGACCTTGAAAGAAAGCAAGAGTTGTTCTGGCTGCCACCTTGGCTGTGGGAGCCAGGCCAGGACGTTCGGCATACTAAGGAGCGGTGCTGGGGAAAAGTGAAAAAAAGGTTCTTTTGAGGACGGAGTGGCCAGGAAAGCCCGCAGCCCCAAAGTCTGGGTGGCAATGCAAGTAGTTCCCAGAGACCTTGAAAGAAAGCAAGAGTTGTTCTGGCTGCCACCTTGGCTGTGGGAGCCAGGCCAGGACGTTCAGCATATTGGGGTCCAGTGCTGGGGTAAAGTGAAAAAAAAGGTGCTTGTGAGGACAGAGTGGCCAGGAAAGCCCGCAGCCCCAAAGTCTGGGTGGCAATGCAAGTAGTTCCCAGAGACCTTGAAAAAAAGCAAGAGTTTTTTCTGGCTTCCAGCTTGGCTGTGGGAGCCAGGCCAGGACGTTCGGCATATTGGAGGCCGGTGCTGGGAAATATGAAAAAAAGGTTCTTTGGAGGATAAAGTGGCCAGGAAAGCCTGCAGCCCCAAAGGCTGGGTGGCAATGCAAGTAGTTCCCAGAGGCCTTGAAAGAAAGCAAGAGTTTTTTCTGGCTGCCAGCTTGGCTGTGGGAGCCAGGCCAGGACGTTTGGCATATTGGGGACCGGTGCTAGGGAAAAGTGAAAAATAGGAGCTTTTGAGGATAGAGTGGCCAGGAAAGCCCGCAGCCCCAAAGTCTGGGTGGCAATGCAAGTAGTTCCCAGAGACCTTGAAAGAAAGCAAGAGTTGTTCTGGCTGCCACCTTGGCTGTGGGAGCCAGGCCAGGACGTTTGGCATATTGGAGGCCGGTGCTGGGAAATATGAAAAAAAGGTTCTTTGGAGGATAGAGTGGCCAGGAAAGCCTGCAGCCCCAAAGGCTGGGTGGCAATGCAAGTAGTTCCCAGAGACCTTGAAAGAAAGCAAGAGTTTTTTCTGGCTGCCAGCTTGGCTGTGGGAGCCAGGCCAGGACGTTCGGCATATTGGGGTCCGGTGCTGGGGTAAAGTGAAAAAAAAGGTGCTTGTGAGGAGAGAGTGGCCAGGAAAGCCTGCAGCCCCAAAGTCTGTGTGGCAATGCAAGTAGTTCCCAGAGACCTTGAAAGAAAGCAAGAGTTTTTTCTGGCTGCCACCTTGGCTGTGGGAACCAGGCCAGGACGTTTGGCATATTGGAGGCCGGTGCTGGGAAATATGAAAAAAAGGTTCTTTGGAGGATAGAGTGGCCAGGAAAGCCTGCAGCCCCAAAGGCTGGGTGGCAATGCAAGTAGTTCCCAGAGACCTTGAAAGAAAGCAAGAGTTTTTTCTGGCTGCTACCTTGGGAGTGGGAGCCAGGCCAGGACGTTCGGCATATTGGGGTCCGGTGCTGGGGTAAAGTGAAAAAAAAGGTGCTTGTGAGGAGAGAGTGGCCAGGAAAGCCTGCAGCCCCAAAGTCTAGGTGGCAATGCAAGTAGTTCCCAGAGACCTTGAAAGAAAGCAAGAGTTGTTCTGGCTGCTACCTTGGCTGTGGGAGCCAGGCCAGGACGTTCGGCATATTGGGGGCCAGTGCTAGGGAAAAGTGAAAAAAAGGTGCTTTTGAGGATAGAGTGGCCAGGAAAGCCCGCAGCCCCAAAGTCTGGGTGGCAATGCAAGTAGTTCCCAGAGACCTTGAAAGAAAGCAAGAGTTGTTCTGGCTGCCACCTTGGCTGTGGGAGCCAGGCCAGGACGTTCGGCATATTGGAGGCCAGTGCTAGGGAAAAGTCAAAAAAAAGGTGCTTGTGAAGACAGAGTGGCCAGGAAAGCCCGCAGCCCCAAAGTCTGGGTGGCAATGCAAGTAGTTCCCAGAGACATTGAAAGAAAGCAAGAGTTGTTCTGGCTGCCACCTTGGCTGTGGGAGCCAGGCCAGGACGTTCGGCATATTGGAGGCCGGTGCTGGGGTAAAGTGAAAAAAAGGTGCTTGTGAGGCTAGAGTGGCCAGGAAAGCCCGCAGCCCCAAAGTCTGGGTGGCAATGCAAGTAGTTCCCAGAGACCTTGAAAGAAAGCAAGCGTTGTTCTGGCTGCCACCTTGGCTGTGGGAGCCAGGCCAGGACGTTCGGCGTATTGGAGGCCGGTGCTAGGGAAAAGTGAAAAAAAGATGCTTGTGAGGCTAGAGTGGCCAGGAAAGCCCGCAGCCCCAAAGTCTGGGTGGCAATGCAAGTAGTTCCCAGAGACCTTGAAAGAAAGCAAGAGTTGTTCTGGCTGCCACCTTGGCTGTGGGAGCCAGGCCAGGACGTTCGGCGTATTGGGGGCCGGTGCTGGGGAAAAGTGAAAAAAAGGTTCTTTTGAGGCTAGAGTGGCCAGGAAAGCCCGCAGCCCCAAAGTCTGGGTAGCAATGCAAGTAGTTCCCAGAGACCTTGAAAGAAAGCTAGAGTTGTTCTGGCTGCCACCTTGGCTGTGGGAGCCAGGCCAGGACGTTCGGCATATTGGAGGCCGGTGCTAGGGAAAAGTCAAAAAAAAGGTGCTTGTGAAGACAGAGTGGCCAGGAAAGCCCGCAGCCCCAAAGTCTGGGTGGCAATGCAAGTAGTTCCCAGAGACCTTGAAAGAAAGCAAGAGTTGTTCTGGCTGCCACCTTGGCTGTGGGAGCCAGGCCAGGACGTTTGGCATACTAAGGACCGGTGCTGGGGAAAAGTGAAAAAAAGGTTCTTTTGAGGACAGAGTGGCCAGGAAAGCACGCAGCCCCAAAGTCTGGGTGGCAATGCAAGTAGTTCCCAGAGACCTTGAAAGAAAGCAAGAGTTTTTTCTGGCTGCCACCTTGGCTGTGGGAGCCAGGCCAGGACGTTCGGCATATTGGGGTCCGGTGCTGGAGTAAGGTGAAAAAAAAGGTTCTTGTGAGGACAGAGTGGCCAGGAAAGCCTGCAGCCCCAAAGTCTAGGTGGCAATGCAAGTAGTTCCCAGAGACCTTGAAAGAAAGCAAGAGTTGTTCTGGCTGCCACCTTGGCTGTGGGAGCCAGGCCAGGACGTTCAGCATATTGGGGTCCAGTGCTGGGGTAAAGTGAAAAAAAAGGTGCTTGTGAGGACAGAGTGGCCAGGAAAGCCCGCAGCCCCAAAGTCTGGGTGGCAATGCAAGTAGTTTCCAGAGACCTTGAAAAAAAGCAAGAGTTTTTTCTGGCTTCCAGCTTGGCTGTGGGAGCCAGGCCAGGACGTTCGGCATATTGGAGGCCGGTGCTGGGAAATATGAAAAAAAGGTTCTTTGGAGGATAAAGTGGCCAGGAAAGCCTGCAGCCCCAAAGGCTGGGTGGCAATGCAAGTAGTTCCCAGAGGCCTTGAAAGAAAGCAAGAGTTTTTTCTGGCTGCCAGCTTGGCTGTGGGAGCCAGGCCAGGACGTTTGGCATATTTGGGACCGGTGCTAGGGAAAAGTGAAAAATAGGAGCTTTTGAGGATAGAGTGGCCAGGAAAGCCCGCAGCCCCAAAGTCTGGGTGGCAATGCAAGTAGTTCCCAGAGACCTTGAAAGAAAGCAAGAGTTGTTCTGGCTGCCACCTTGGCTGTGGGAGCCAGGCCAGGACGTTTGGCATATTGGAGGCCGGTGCTGGGAAATATGAAAAAAAGGTTCTTTGGAGGATAAAGTGGCCAGGAAAGCCTGCAGCCCCAAAGGCTGGGTGGCAATGCAAGTAGTTCCCAGAGGCCTTGAAAGAAAGCAAGAGTTTTTTCTGGCTGCCAGCTTGGCTGTGGGAGCCAGGCCAGGACGTTTGGCATATTGGGGACCGGTGCTAGGGAAAAGTGAAAAATAGGAACTTTTGAGGATAGAGTGGCCAGGAAAGCCCGCAGCCCCAAAGTCTGGGTGGCAATGCAAGTAGTTCCCAGAGACCTTGAAAGAAAGCAAGAGTTGTTCTGGCTGCCACCTTGGCTGTGGGAGCCAGGCCAGGACGTTTGGCATATTGGAGGCCGGTGCTGGGAAATATGAAAAAAAGGTTCTTTGGAGGATAGAGTGGCCAGGAAAGCCTGCAGCCCCAAAGGCTGGGTGGCAATGCAAGTAGTTCCCAGAGACCTTGAAAGAAAGCAAGAGTTTTTTCTGGCTTCTACCTTGGGTGTGGGAGCCAGGCCAGGACGTTCGGCATATTGGGGTCCGGTGCTGGGGTAAAGTGAAAAAAAAGGTGCTTGTGAGGAGAGAGTGGCCAGGAAAGCCTGCAGCCCCAAAGTCTGTGTGGCAATGCAAGTAGTTCCCAGAGACCTTGAAAGAAAGCAAGAGTTTTTTCTGGCTGCCACCTTGGCTGTGGGAGCCAGGCCAGGACGTTTGGCATATTGGAGGCCGGTGCTGGGAAATATGAAAAAAAGGTTCTTTGGAGGATAGAGTGGCCAGGAAAGCCTGCAGCCCCAAAGGCTGGGTGGCAATGCAAGTAGTTCCCAGAGACCTTGAAAGAAAGCAAGAGTTTTTTCTGGCTGCTACCTTGGGAGTGGGAGCCAGGCCAGGACGTTCGGCATATTGGGGTCCGGTGCTGGGGTAAAGTGAAAAAAAAGGTGCTTGTGAGGAGAGAGTGGCCAGGAAAGCCTGCAGCCCCAAAGTCTGGGTGGCAATGCAAGTAGTTCCCAGAGACCTTGAAAGAAAGCAAGAGTTGTTCTGGCTGCTACCTTGGCTGTGGGAGCCAGGCCAGGACGTTTGGCATATTGGGGTCCGGTGCTAGGGAAAAGTGAAAAAAAGGTGCTTTTGAGGATAGAGTGGCCAGGAAAGCCCGCAGCCCCAAAGTCTGGGTGGCAATGCAAGTAGTTCCCAGAGACCTTGAAAGAAAGCAAGAGTTGTTCTGGCTGCCACCTTGGCTGTGGGAGCCAGGCCAGGACGTTCGGCATATTGGAGGCCGGTGCTGGGGTAAAGTGAAAAAAAGGTGCTTGTGAGGCTAGAGTGGCCAGGAAAGCCCGCAGCCCCAAAGTCTGGGTGGCAATGCAAGTAGTTCCCAGAGACCTTGAAAGAAAGCAAGCGTTGTTCTGGCTGCCACCTTGGCTGTGGGAGCCAGGCCAGGACGTTCGGCGTATTGGAGGCCGATGCTAGGGAAAAGTGAAAAAAAGATGCTTTTGAGGCTAGAGTGGCCAGGAAAGCCCGCAGCCCCAAAGTCTGGGTGGCAATGCAAGTAGTTCCCAGAGACCTTGAAAGAAAGCAAGAGTTGTTCTGGCTGCCACCTTGGCTGTGGGAGCCAGGCCAGGACGTTCGGCGTATTGGGGGCCGGTGCTGGGGAAAAGTGAAAAAAAGGTTCTTTTGAGGATAGAGTGGCCAGGAAAGCCCGCAGCCCCAAAGTCTGGGTAGCAATGCAAGTAGTTCCCAGAGACCTTGAAAGAAAGCTAGAGTTGTTCTGGCTGCCTCCTTGGGTGTGGGAGCCAGGCCAGGACGTTCGGCATATTGGAGGCCGGTGCTAGGGAAAAGTCAAAAAAAAGGTGCTTGTGAAGACAGAGTGGCCAGGAAAGCCCGCAGCCCCAAAGTCTGGGTGGCAATGCAAGTAGTTCCCAGAGACCTTGAAAGAAAGCAAGAGTTGTTCTGGCTGCCACGTTGGCTGTGGGAGCCAGGCCAGGACGTTCGGCATATTGGAGGATGGTGCTAGGGAAAAGTGAAAAAAAGGTGCTTTTGAGGCTAGAGTGGCCAGGAAAGCCCGCAGCCCCAAAGTCTGGGTGGCAATGCAAGTAGTTCCCAGAGACCTTGAAAGAATGCAAGAGTTGTTCTGGCTGCCACGTTGGCTGTGGGAGCCAGGCCAGGACGTTCGGCATATTGGAGGATGGTGCTAGGGAAAAGTGAAAAAAAGGTGCTTGTGAGGCTAGAGTGGCCAGGAAAGCCCGCAGCCCCAAAGTCTGGGTGGCAATGCAAGTAGTTCCCAGAGACCTTGAAAGAAAGCAAGAGTTGTTCTGGCTGCCACCTTGGCTGTGGGAGCCAGGCCAGGACGTTCGGCATATTGGAGGCCGGTGCTGGGGTCAAGTGAAAAACAGGTTCTTTTGAGGATAGAGTGGCCAGGAAAGCCCGCAGCCCCAAAGTCTGGGTGGCAATGCAAGTAGTTCCCAGAGACCTTGAAAGAAAGCAAGAGTTGTTCTGGCTGCCACCTTTGCTGTGGGAGTCAGCTCCGGACGTTCGGCGTATTGGAGGCCGGTGCTGGGAAATATGAAAAACAGGTGCTTTTGAGGCTAGAGTGGCCAGGAAAGCCCGCAGCCCCAAAGTCTGGGTGGCAATGCAAGTAGTTCCCAGAGACCTTGAAAGAAAGCAAGAGTTGTTCTGGCTGCCTCCTTGGGTGTGGGAGCCAGGCCAGGACGTTCGGCATATTGGAGGCCGGTGCTGGGGTAAAGTGAAAAAAAGATGCTTTTGAGGCTAGAGTGGCCAGGAAAGCCCGCAGCCCCAAAGTCTGGGTGGCAATGCAAGTAGTTCCCAGAGACCTTGAAAGAAAGCAAGAGTTGTTCTGGCTGCTACCTTGGCTGTGGGAGCCAGGCCAGGACGTTCGGCATATTGGAGGCCGGTGTGGGGTAAAGTGAAAAAAAGGTGCTTTTGAGGCTAGAGTGGCCAGGAAAGCCCGCAGCCCCAAAGTCTGGGTGGCAATGCAAGTAGTTCCCAGAGACCTTGAAAGAAAGCAAGAGTTGTTCTGGCTGCCAACTTGGCTGTGGGAGCCAGGCCAGGACGTTTGGCATACTGGGCGCCGGTGCTGGGGAAAAGTGAAAAACAGGTGCTTTTGAGGCTAGAGTGGCCAGGAAAGCCCGCAGCCCCAAAGTCTGTGTGGCAATGCAAGTAGTTCCCAGAGACCTTGAAAGAAAGCAAGAGTTGTTCTGGCTGCCACCTTGGCTGTGGGAGCCAGGCCAGGACGTTCGGCTTATTGGAGGCCGGTGCTGGGGAAATATGAAAAAAAGGTGCTTTTGAGGCTAGAGTGGCCAGGAAAGCCCGCAGCCCCAAAGTCTGGGTGGCAATGCAAGTAGTTCCCAGAGACCTTGAAAGAAAGCAAGAGTTGTTCTGGCTGCCACGTTGGCTGTGGGAGCCAGGCCAGGACGTTCGGCATATTGGAGGATGGTGCTAGGGAAAAGTGAAAAAAAGGTGCTTTTGAGGCTAGAGTGGCCAGGAAAGCCCGCAGCCCCAAAGTCTGGGTGGCAATGCAAGTAGTTCCCAGAGACCTTGAAAGAATGCAAGAGTTGTTCTGGCTGCCACCTTGGCTGTGGGAGCCAGGCCAGGACGTTCGGCATATTGGAGGATGGTGCTAGGGAAAAGTGAAAAAAAGGTGCTTGTGAGGCTAGAGTGGCCAGGAAAGCCCGCAGCCCCAAAGTCTGGGTGGCAATGCAAGTAGTTCCCAGAGACCTTGAAAGAAAGCAAGAGTTGTTCTGGCTGCCTCCTTGGCTGTGGGAGCCAGGCCAGGACGTTCGGCATATTGGAGGCCGGTGCTGGGGTAAAGTGAAAAAAAGGTGCTTTTGAGGCTAGAGTGGCCAGGAAAGACCGCAGCCCCAAAGTCTGGGTGGCAATGCAAGTAGTTCCCAGAGACCTTGAAAGAAAGCAAGAGTTGTTCTGGCTGCTACCTTGGCTGTGGGAGCCAGGCCAGGACGTTCGGCGTATTGGAGGCCGGTGTGGGGTAAAGTGAAAAAAAGATGCTTTTGAGGCTAGAGTGGCCAGGAAAGCCCGCAGCCCCAAAGTCTGGGTGGCAATGCAAGTAGTTCCCAGAGACCTTGAAAGAAAGCAAGAGTTGTTCTGGCTGCCACCTTGGCTGTGGGAGCCAGGCCAGGACGTTCGGCATATTGGAGGCCGGTGCTGGGGTAAAGTGAAAAAAAGGTGCTTTTGAGGCTAGAGTGGCCAGGAAAGCCCGCAGCCCCAAAGTCTGGGTGGCAATGCAAGTAGTTCCCAGAGACCTTGAAAGAAAGCAAGAGTTGTTCTGGCTGCCAGCTTGGCTGTGGGAGCCAGGCCAGGACGTTCGGCGTATTGGAGGCCGGTGCTGGGAAAAGTGAAAAAAAGGTGCTTGTGAGGCTAGAGTGGCCAGGAAAGCCCGCAGCCCCAAAGTCTGGGTGGCAATGCAAGTAGTTCCCAGAGACCTTGAAAGAAAGCAAGAGTTGTTCTGGCTGCCACCTTGGCTGTGGGAGCCAGGCCAGGACGTTCGGCATATTGGAGGCCGGTGCTGGGGTCAAGTGAAAAAAAGGTGCTTGTGAGGCTAGAGTGGCCAGGAAAGCCCGCAGCCCCAAAGTCTGGGTGGCAATGCAAGTAGTTCCCAGAGACCTTGAAAGAAAGCAAGAGTTGTTCTGGCTGCCACCTTGGCTGTGGGAGCCAGGCCAGGACGTTCGGCGTATTGGAGGCCGGTGCTGGGGAAAAGTGAAAAACAGGTTCTTTTGAGGCTAGAGTGGCCAGGAAAGCCCGCAGCCCAAAAGTCTGTGTGGCAATGCAAGTAATTCCCAGAGACCTTGAAAGAAAGCAAGAGTTGTTCTGGCTGCCACCTTGGGTGTGGGAGCCAGGCCAGGACGTTTGGCATATTGGGCGCCGGTGCTGGGGAAAAGTGAAAAACAGGTGCTTGTGAGGCTAGAGTGGCCAGGAAAGCCCGCAGCCCCAAAGTCTGTGTGGCAATGCAAGTAGTTCCCAGAGACCTTGAAAGAAAGCAAGAGTTGTTCTGGCTGCCTCCTTGGGTGTGGGAGCCAGGCCAGGACGTTTGGCATATTGGAGGCCGGTGCTGGGGTAAAGTGAAAAAAAGATGCTTTTGAGGCTAGAGTGGCCAGGAAAGCCCGCAGCCCCAAAGTCTGTGTGGCAATGCAAGTAGTTCCCAGAGACCTTGAAAGAAAGCAAGAGTTGTTCTGGCTGCCACCTTGGCTATAGGAGCTAGGCCAGGACGTTCGGCATATTGGAGGACGGTGCTAGGGAAAAGTGAAAAACAGGTTCTTTTGAGGATAGAGTGGCCAGGAAAGCCCGCAGCCCCAAAGTCTGTGTGGCAATGCAAGTAGTTCCCAGAGACCTTGAAAGAAAGCAAGAGTTGTTCTGGCTGCCAGCTTGGCTGTGGGAGCCAGGCCAGGACGTTCGGCATATTGGAGGCCGGTGCTGGGGTAAAGTGAAAAAAAGATGCTTTTGAGGCTAGAGTGGCCAGGAAAGCCCGCAGCCCCAAAGTCTGGGTGGCAATGCAAGTAGTTCCCAGAGACCTTGAAAGAAAGCAAGAGTTGTTCTGGCTGCCAGCTTGGCTGTGGGAGCCAGGCCAGGACGTTCGGCGTATTGGAGGCCGGTGCTGGGGAAAAGTGAAAAACAGGTTCTTTTGAGGCTAGAGTGGCCAGGAAAGCCCGCAGCCCCAAAGTCTGGGTGGCAATGCAAGTAGTTCCCAGAGACCTTGAAAGAAAGCAAGAGTTTTTCTGGCTGCCACCTTGGCTGTGGGAGCCAGGCCAGGACGTTCGGCGTATTGGAGGCCGGTGCTGGGGAAAAGTGAAAAACAGGTTCTTTTGAGGATAGAGTGGCCAGGAAAGCCCGCAGCCCCAAAGTCTGTGTGGCAATGCAAGTAGTTCCCAGAGACCTTGAAAGAAAGCAAGAGTTGTTCTGGCTGCCACCTTTGCTGTGGGAGTCAGCTCCGGACGTTCGGCGTATTGGAGGCCGGTGCTGGGAAATATGAAAAACAGGTGCTTTTGAGGCTAGAGTGGCCAGGAAAGCCCGCAGCCCCAAAGTCTGGGTGGCAATGCAAGTAGTTCCCAGAGACCTTGAAAGAAAGCAAGAGTTGTTCTGGCTGCCTCCTTGGGTGTGGGAGCCAGGCCAGGACGTTCGGCATATTGGAGGCCGGTGCTGGGGTAAAGTGAAAAAAAGATGCTTTTGAGGCTAGAGTGGCCAGGAAAGCCCGCAGCCCCAAAGTCTGGGTGGCAATGCAAGTAGTTCCCAGAGACCTTGAAAGAAAGCAAGAGTTGTTCTGGCTGCTACCTTGGCTGTGGGAGCCAGGCCAGGACGTTCGGCATATTGGAGGCCGGTGTGGGGTAAAGTGAAAAAAAGGTGCTTTTGAGGCTAGAGTGGCCAGGAAAGCCCGCAGCCCAAAAGTCTGGGTGGCAATGCAAGTAGTTCCCAGAGACCTTGAAAGAAAGCAAGAGTTGTTCTGGCTGCCAACTTGGCTGTGGGAGCCAGGCCAGGACGTTTGGCATACTGGGCGCCGGTGCTGGGGAAAAGTGAAAAACAGGTGCTTTTGAGGCTAGAGTGGCCAGGAAAGCCCGCAGCCCCAAAGTCTGGGTGGCAATGCAAGTAGTTCCCAGAGACATTGAAAGAAAGCAAGAGTTGTTCTGGCTGCCACCTTGGCTGTGGGAGCCAGGCCAGGACGTTCGGCATATTGGAGGCCGGTGCTGGGGAAATATGAAAAAAAGGTGCTTTTGAGGCTAGAGTGGCCAGGAAAGCCCGCAGCCCCAAAGTCTGGGTGGCAATGCAAGTAGTTCCCAGAGACCTTGAAAGAAAGCAAGAGTTGTTCTGGCTGCCACGTTGGCTGTGGGAGCCAGGCCAGGACGTTCGGCATATTGGAGGATGGTGCTAGGGAAAAGTGAAAAAAAGGTGCTTGTGAGGCTAGAGTGGCCAGGAAAGCCCGCAGCCCCAAAGTCTGGGTGGCAATGCAAGTAGTTCCCAGAGACCTTGAAAGAAAGCAAGAGTTGTTCTGGCTGCCACGTTGGCTGTGGGAGCCAGGCCAGGACGTTCGGCATATTGGAGGATGGTGCTAGGGAAAAGTGAAAAAAAGGTGCTTGTGAGGCTAGAGTGGCCAGGAAAGCCCGCAGCCCCAAAGTCTGGGTGGCAATGCAAGTAGTTCCCAGAGACCTTGAAAGAAAGCAAGAGTTGTTCTGGCTGCCACCTTGGGTTTGGGAGCCAGGCCAGGACGTTCGGCATATTGGAGGCCGGTGCTGGGGTAAAGTGAAAAACAGGTTCTTTTGAGGCTAGAGTGGCCAGGAAAGCCCGCAGCCCCAAAGTCTGGGTGGCAATGCAAGTAGTTCCCAGAGACCTTGAAAGAAAGCAAGAGTTGTTCTGGCTGCTACCTTGGCTGTGGGAGCCAGGCCAGGACGTTCGGCGTATTGGAGGCCGGTGTGGGGTAAAGTGAAAAAAAGATGCTTTTGAGGCTAGAGTGGCCAGGAAAGCCCGCAGCCCCAAAGTCTGGGTGGCAATGCAAGTAGTTCCCAGAGACCTTGAAAGAAAGCAAGAGTTGTTCTGGCTGCCAACTTGGCTGTGGGAGCCAGGCCAGGACGTTTGGCATACTGGGCGCCGGTGCTGGGGAAAAGTGAAAAACAGGTGCTTTTGAGGCTAGAGTGGCCAGGAAAGCCCGCAGCCCCAAAGTCTGGGTGGCAATGCAAGTAGTTCCCAGAGACATTGAAAGAAAGCAAGAGTTGTTCTGGCTGCCACCTTGGGTTTGGGAGCCAGGCCAGGACGTTCGGCATATTGGAGGCCGGTGCTGGGGAAATATGAAAAAAAGGTGCTTTTGAGGATAGAGTGGCCAGGAAAGCCCGCAGCCCCAAAGTCTGGGTGGCAATGCAAGTAGTTCCCAGAGACCTTGAAAGAAAGCAAGAGTTGTTCTGGCTGCCACGTTGGCTGTGGGAGCCAGGCCAGGACGTTCGGCATATTGGAGGATGGTGCTAGGGAAAAGTGAAAAAAAGGTGCTTGTGAGGCTAGAGTGGCCAGGAAAGCCCGCAGCCCCAAAGTCTGGGTGGCAATGCAAGTAGTTCCCAGAGACCTTGAAAGAAAGCAAGAGTTGTTCTGGCTGCCACGTTGGCTGTGGGAGCCAGGCCAGGACGTTCGGCATATTGGAGGATGGTGCTAGGGAAAAGTGAAAAAAAGGTGCTTGTGAGGCTAGAGTGGCCAGGAAAGCCCGCAGCCCCAAAGTCTGGGTGGCAATGCAAGTAGTTCCCAGAGACCTTGAAAGAAAGCAAGAGTTGTTCTGGCTGCCACCTTGGGTTTGGGAGCCAGGCCAGGACGTTTGGCATATTGGAGGCCGGTGCTGGGGTAAAGTGAAAAACAGGTTCTTTTGAGGCTAGAGTGGCCAGGAAAGCCCGCAGCCCCAAAGTCTGGGTGGCAATGCAAGTAGTTCCCAGAGACCTTGAAAGAAAGCAAGAGTTGTTCTGGCTGCTACCTTGGCTGTGGGAGCCAGGCCAGGACGTTCGGCGTATTGGAGGCCGGTGTGGGGTAAAGTGAAAAAAAGATGCTTTTGAGGCTAGAGTGGCCAGGAAAGCCCGCAGCCCCAAAGTCTGGGTGGCAATGCAAGTAGTTCCCAGAGACCTTGAAAGAAAGCAAGAGTTGTTCTGGCTGCCAACTTGGCTGTGGGAGCCAGGCCAGGACGTTTGGCATACTGGGCGCCGGTGCTGGGGAAAAGTGAAAAACAGGTGCTTTTGAGGCTAGAGTGGCCAGGAAAGCCCGCAGCCCCAAAGTCTGGGTAGCAATGCAAGTAGTTCCCAGAGACATTGAAAGAAAGCAAGAGTTGTTCTGGCTGCCACCTTGGGTTTGGGAGCCAGGCCAGGACGTTCGGCATATTGGAGGCCGGTGCTGGGGTAAAGTGAAAAAAAGGTGCTTTTGAGGATAGAGTGGCCAGGAAAGCCCGCAGCCCCAAAGTCTGGGTGGCAATGCAAGTAGTTCCCAGAGACCTTGAAAGAAAGCAAGAGTTGTTCTGGCTGCCAGCTTGGCTGTGGGAGCCAGGCCAGGACGTTCGGCGTATTGGAGGCCGGTGCTGGGGAAAAGTGAAAAACAGGTTCTTTTGAGGCTAGAGTGGCCAGGAAAGCCCGCAGCCCCAAAGTCTGGGTGGCAATGCAAGTAGTTCCCAGAGACCTTGAAAGAAAGCAAGAGTTTTTCTGGCTGCCACCTTGGGTTTGGGAGCCAGGCCAGGACGTTCGGCGTATTGGAGGCCGGTGCTGGGGAAAAGTGAAAAACAGGTTCTTTTGAGGATAGAGTGGCCAGGAAAGCCCGCAGCTCCAAAGTCTGTGTGGCAATGCAAGTAGTTCCCAGAGACCTTGAAAGAAAGCAAGAGTTGTTCTGGCTGCCACCTTGGCTATAGGAGCTAGGACAGGACGTTTGGCATATTGGAGGACGGTGCTAGGGAAAAGTGAAAAACAGGTTCTTTTGAGGATAGAGTGGCCAGGAAAGCCCGCAGCCCCAAAGTCTGTGTGGCAATGCAAGTAGTTCCCAGAGACCTTGAAAGAAAGCAAGAGTTGTTCTGGCTGCCTCCTTGGGTGTGGGAGCCAGGCCAGGACGTTCGGCGTATTGGAGGCCGGTGCTGGGAAATATGAAAAAAAGGTGCTTGTGAGGCTAGAGTGGCCAGGAAAGCCCGCAGCCCCAAAGTCTGGGTGGCAATGCAAGTAGTTCCCAGAGACATTGAAAGAAAGCAAGAGTTGTTCTGGCTGCCACCTTGGCTGTGGGAGCCAGGCCAGGACGTTCGGCATATTGGAGGCCGGTGCTGGGGTAAAGTGAAAAAAAGGTGCTTGTGAGGCTAGAGTGGCCAGGAAAGCCCGCAGCCCCAAAGTCTGGGTGGCAATGCAAGTAGTTCCCAGAGACCTTGAAAGAAAGCAAGAGTTGTTCTGGCTGCCACCTTGGCTGTGGGAGCCAGGCCAGGACGTTCGGCGTATTGGAGGCCGGTGCTGGGAAATATGAAAAAAAGGTGCTTGTGAGGCTAGAGTGGCCAGGAAAGCCCGCAGCCCCAAAGTCTGGGTGGCAATGCAAGTAGTTCCCAGAGACATTGAAAGAAAGCAAGAGTTGTTCTGGCTGCCACCTTGGGTTTGGGAGCCAGGCCAGGACGTTCGGCATATTGGAGGCCGGTGCTGGGGTAAAGTGAAAAAAAGGTGCTTTTGAGGATAGAGTGGCCAGGAAAGCCCGCAGCCCCAAAGTCTGGGTGGCAATGCAAGTAGTTCCCAGAGACCTTGAAAGAAAGCAAGAGTTGTTCTGGCTGCCACCTTGGCTGTGGGAGCCAGGCCAGGACGTTCGGCATATTGGAGGCCGGTGCTGGGGTCAAGTGAAAAAAAGATGCTTTTGAGGCTAGAGTGGCCAGGAAAGCCCGCAGCCCCAAAGTCTGGGTGGCAATGCAAGTAGTTCCCAGAGACCTTGAAAGAAAGCAAGAGTTGTTCTGGCTGCCACCTTGGCTGTGGGAGCCAGGCCAGGACGTTCGGCGTATTGGAGGCCGGTGCTGGGAAATATGAAAAAAAGGTGCTTGTGAGGATAGAGTGGCCAGGAAAGCCCGCAGCCCCAAAGTCTGTGTGGCAATGCAAGTAGTTCCCAGAGACCTTGAAAGAAAGCAAGAGTTGTTCTGGCTACCACCTTGGCTATAGGAGCTAGGACAGGACGTTCGGCATATTGGAGGACGGTGCTAGGGAAAAGTGAAAAACAGGTTCTTTTGAGGATAGAGTGGCCAGGAAAGCCCGCAGCCCCAAAGTCTGTGTGGCAATGCAAGTAGTTCCCAGAGACCTTGAAAGAAAGCAAGAGTTGTTCTGGCTGCCACCTTGGCTGTGGGAGCCAGGCCAGGACGTTCGGCATATTGGAGGCCGGTGCTGGGGTAAAGTGAAAAAAAGATGCTTTTGAGGCTAGAGTGGCCAGGAAAGCCCGCAGCCCCAAAGTCTGGGTGGCAATGCAAGTAGTTCCCAGAGACCTTGAAAGAAAGCAAGAGTTGTTCTGGCTGCCAGCTTGGCTGTGGGAGCCAGGCCAGGACGTTCGGCGTATTGGAGGCCGGTGCTGGGGAAAAGTGAAAAACAGGTTCTTTTGAGGCTAGAGTGGCCAGGAAAGCCCGCAGCCCCAAAGTCTGGGTGGCAATGCAAGTAGTTCCCAGAGACCTTGAAAGAATGCAAGAGTTGTTCTGGCTGCCACGTTGGCTGTGGGAGCCAGGCCAGGACGTTCGGCATATTGGAGGATGGTGCTAGGGAAAAGTGAAAAAAAGGTGCTTGTGAGGCTAGAGTGGCCAGGAAAGCCCGCAGCCCCAAAGTCTGGGTGGCAATGCAAGTAGTTCCCAGAGACCTTGAAAGAAAGCAAGAGTTGTTCTGGCTGCCTCCTTGGCTGTGGGAGCCAGGCCAGGACGTTCGGCATATTGGAGGCCGGTGCTGGGGTAAAGTGAAAAAAAGGTGCTTTTGAGGCTAGAGTGGCCAGGAAAGACCGCAGCCCCAAAGTCTGGGTGGCAATGCAAGTAGTTCCCAGAGACATTGAAAGAAAGCAAGAGTTGTTCTGGCTGCTACCTTGGCTGTGGGAGCCAGGCCAGGACGTTCGGCGTATTGGAGGCCGGTGTGGGGTAAAGTGAAAAAAAGATGCTTTTGAGGCTAGAGTGGCCAGGAAAGCCCGCAGCCCCAAAGTCTGGGTGGCAATGCAAGTAGTTCCCAGAGACCTTGAAAGAAAGCAAGAGTTGTTCTGGCTGCCACCTTGGCTGTGGGAGCCAGGCCAGGACGTTCGGCATATTGGAGGCCGGTGCTGGGGTAAAGTGAAAAAAAGGTGCTTTTGAGGCTAGAGTGGCCAGGAAAGCCCGCAGCCCCAAAGTCTGGGTGGCAATGCAAGTAGTTCCCAGAGACCTTGAAAGAAAGCAAGAGTTGTTCTGGCTGCCAGCTTGGCTGTGGGAGCCAGGCCAGGACGTTCGGCGTATTGGAGGCCGGTGCTGGGAAAAGTGAAAAAAAGGTGCTTGTGAGGCTAGAGTGGCCAGGAAAGCCCGCAGCCCCAAAGTCTGGGTGGCAATGCAAGTAGTTCCCAGAGACCTTGAAAGAAAGCAAGAGTTGTTCTGGCTGCCACCTTGGCTGTGGGAGCCAGGCCAGGACGTTCGGCGTATTGGAGGCCGGTGCTGGGGAAAAGTGAAAAACAGGTTCTTTTGAGGCTAGAGTGGCCAGGAAAGCCCGCAGCCCAAAAGTCTGTGTGGCAATGCAAGTAATTCCCAGAGACCTTGAAAGAAAGCAAGAGTTGTTCTGGCTGCCACCTTGGGTGTGGGAGCCAGGCCAGGACGTTTGGCATATTGGGCGCCGGTGCTGGGGAAAAGTGAAAAACAGGTGCTTTTGAGGCTAGAGTGGCCAGGAAAGCCCGCAGCCCCAAAGTCTGTGTGGCAATGCAAGTAGTTCCCAGAGACCTTGAAAGAAAGCAAGAGTTGTTCTGGCTGCCTCCTTGGGTGTGGGAGCCAGGCCAGGACGTTTGGCATATTGGAGGCCGGTGCTGGGGTAAAGTGAAAAAAAGATGCTTTTGAGGCTAGAGTGGCCAGGAAAGCCCGCAGCCCCAAAGTCTGTGTGGCAATGCAAGTAGTTCCCAGAGACCTTGAAAGAAAGCAAGAGTTGTTCTGGCTGCCACCTTGGCTATAGGAGCTAGGCCAGGACGTTCGGCATATTGGAGGACGGTGCTAGGGAAAAGTGAAAAACAGGTTCTTTTGAGGATAGAGTGGCCAGGAAAGCCCGCAGCCCCAAAGTCTGTGTGGCAATGCAAGTAGTTCCCAGAGACCTTGAAAGAAAGCAAGAGTTGTTCTGGCTGCCAGCTTGGCTGTGGGAGCCAGGCCAGGACGTTCGGCGTATTGGAGGCCGGTGCTGGGAAATATGAAAAAAAGGTGCTTGTGAGGCTAGAGTGGCCAGGAAAGCCCGCAGCCCCAAAGTCTGGGTGGCAATGCAAGTAGTTCCCAGAGACATTGAAAGAAAGCAAGAGTTGTTCTGGCTGCCACCTTGGGTTTGGGAGCCAGGCCAGGACGTTCGGCATATTGGAGGCCGGTGCTGGGGTAAAGTGAAAAAAAGGTGCTTTTGAGGATAGAGTGGCCAGGAAAGCCCGCAGCCCCAAAGTCTGGGTGGCAATGCAAGTAGTTCCCAGAGACCTTGAAAGAAAGCAAGAGTTGTTCTGGCTGCCACCTTGGCTGTGGGAGCCAGGCCAGGACGTTCGGCATATTGGAGGCCGGTGCTGGGGTCAAGTGAAAAAAAGATGCTTTTGAGGCTAGAGTGGCCAGGAAAGCCCGCAGCCCCAAAGTCTGGGTGGCAATGCAAGTAGTTCCCAGAGACCTTGAAAGAAAGCAAGAGTTGTTCTGGCTGCCACCTTGGCTGTGGGAGCCAGGCCAGGACGTTCGGCGTATTGGAGGCCGGTGCTGGGAAATATGAAAAAAAGGTGCTTGTGAGGATAGAGTGGCCAGGAAAGCCCGCAGCCCCAAAGTCTGTGTGGCAATGCAAGTAGTTCCCAGAGACCTTGAAAGAAAGCAAGAGTTGTTCTGGCTACCACCTTGGCTATAGGAGCTAGGACAGGACGTTCGGCATATTGGAGGACGGTGCTAGGGAAAAGTGAAAAACAGGTTCTTTTGAGGATAGAGTGGCCAGGAAAGCCCGCAGCCCCAAAGTCTGTGTGGCAATGCAAGTAGTTCCCAGAGACCTTGAAAGAAAGCAAGAGTTGTTCTGGCTGCCACCTTGGCTGTGGGAGCCAGGCCAGGACGTTCGGCATATTGGAGGCCGGTGCTGGGGTAAAGTGAAAAAAAGATGCTTTTGAGGCTAGAGTGGCCAGGAAAGCCCGCAGCCCCAAAGTCTGGGTGGCAATGCAAGTAGTTCCCAGAGACCTTGAAAGAAAGCAAGAGTTGTTCTGGCTGCCAGCTTGGCTGTGGGAGCCAGGCCAGGACGTTCGGCGTATTGGAGGCCGGTGCTGGGGAAAAGTGAAAAACAGGTTCTTTTGAGGCTAGAGTGGCCAGGAAAGCCCGCAGCCCCAAAGTCTGGGTGGCAATGCAAGTAGTTCCCAGAGACCTTGAAAGAATGCAAGAGTTGTTCTGGCTGCCACGTTGGCTGTGGGAGCCAGGCCAGGACGTTCGGCATATTGGAGGATGGTGCTAGGGAAAAGTGAAAAAAAGGTGCTTGTGAGGCTAGAGTGGCCAGGAAAGCCCGCAGCCCCAAAGTCTGGGTGGCAATGCAAGTAGTTCCCAGAGACCTTGAAAGAAAGCAAGAGTTGTTCTGGCTGCCTCCTTGGCTGTGGGAGCCAGGCCAGGACGTTCGGCATATTGGAGGCCGGTGCTGGGGTAAAGTGAAAAAAAGGTGCTTTTGAGGCTAGAGTGGCCAGGAAAGACCGCAGCCCCAAAGTCTGGGTGGCAATGCAAGTAGTTCCCAGAGACATTGAAAGAAAGCAAGAGTTGTTCTGGCTGCTACCTTGGCTGTGGGAGCCAGGCCAGGACGTTCGGCGTATTGGAGGCCGGTGTGGGGTAAAGTGAAAAAAAGATGCTTTTGAGGCTAGAGTGGCCAGGAAAGCCCGCAGCCCCAAAGTCTGGGTGGCAATGCAAGTAGTTCCCAGAGACCTTGAAAGAAAGCAAGAGTTGTTCTGGCTGCCACCTTGGCTGTGGGAGCCAGGCCAGGACGTTCGGCATATTGGAGGCCGGTGCTGGGGTAAAGTGAAAAAAAGGTGCTTTTGAGGCTAGAGTGGCCAGGAAAGCCCGCAGCCCCAAAGTCTGGGTGGCAATGCAAGTAGTTCCCAGAGACCTTGAAAGAAAGCAAGAGTTGTTCTGGCTGCCAGCTTGGCTGTGGGAGCCAGGCCAGGACGTTCGGCGTATTGGAGGCCGGTGCTGGGAAAAGTGAAAAAAAGGTGCTTGTGAGGCTAGAGTGGCCAGGAAAGCCCGCAGCCCCAAAGTCTGGGTGGCAATGCAAGTAGTTCCCAGAGACCTTGAAAGAAAGCAAGAGTTGTTCTGGCTGCCACCTTGGCTGTGGGAGCCAGGCCAGGACGTTCGGCGTATTGGAGGCCGGTGCTGGGGAAAAGTGAAAAACAGGTTCTTTTGAGGCTAGAGTGGCCAGGAAAGCCCGCAGCCCAAAAGTCTGTGTGGCAATGCAAGTAATTCCCAGAGACCTTGAAAGAAAGCAAGAGTTGTTCTGGCTGCCACCTTGGGTGTGGGAGCCAGGCCAGGACGTTTGGCATATTGGGCGCCGGTGCTGGGGAAAAGTGAAAAACAGGTGCTTTTGAGGCTAGAGTGGCCAGGAAAGCCCGCAGCCCCAAAGTCTGTGTGGCAATGCAAGTAGTTCCCAGAGACCTTGAAAGAAAGCAAGAGTTGTTCTGGCTGCCTCCTTGGGTGTGGGAGCCAGGCCAGGACGTTTGGCATATTGGAGGCCGGTGCTGGGGTAAAGTGAAAAAAAGATGCTTTTGAGGCTAGAGTGGCCAGGAAAGCCCGCAGCCCCAAAGTCTGTGTGGCAATGCAAGTAGTTCCCAGAGACCTTGAAAGAAAGCAAGAGTTGTTCTGGCTGCCACCTTGGCTATAGGAGCTAGGCCAGGACGTTCGGCATATTGGAGGACGGTGCTAGGGAAAAGTGAAAAACAGGTTCTTTTGAGGATAGAGTGGCCAGGAAAGCCCGCAGCCCCAAAGTCTGTGTGGCAATGCAAGTAGTTCCCAGAGACCTTGAAAGAAAGCAAGAGTTGTTCTGGCTGCCAGCTTGGCTGTGGGAGCCAGGCCAGGACGTTCGGCATATTGGAGGCCGGTGCTGGGGTAAAGTGAAAAAAAGATGCTTTTGAGGCTAGAGTGGCCAGGAAAGCCCGCAGCCCCAAAGTCTGGGTGGCAATGCAAGTAGTTCCCAGAGACCTTGAAAGAAAGCAAGAGTTGTTCTGGCTGCCAGCTTGGCTGTGGGAGCCAGGCCAGGACGTTCGGCGTATTGGAGGCCGGTGCTGGGGAAAAGTGAAAAACAGGTTCTTTTGAGGCTAGAGTGGCCAGGAAAGCCCGCAGCCCCAAAGTCTGGGTGGCAATGCAAGTAGTTCCCAGAGACCTTGAAAGAAAGCAAGAGTTTTTCTGGCTGCCACCTTGGCTGTGGGAGCCAGGCCAGGACGTTCGGCGTATTGGAGGCCGGTGCTGGGGAAAAGTGAAAAACAGGTTCTTTTGAGGATAGAGTGGCCAGGAAAGCCCGCAGCCCCAAAGTCTGTGTGGCAATGCAAGTAGTTCCCAGAGACCTTGAAAGAAAGCAAGAGTTGTTCTGGCTGCCACCTTTGCTGTGGGAGTCAGCTCCGGACGTTCGGCGTATTGGAGGCCGGTGCTGGGAAATATGAAAAACAGGTGCTTTTGAGGCTAGAGTGGCCAGGAAAGCCCGCAGCCCCAAAGTCTGGGTGGCAATGCAAGTAGTTCCCAGAGACCTTGAAAGAAAGCAAGAGTTGTTCTGGCTGCCTCCTTGGGTGTGGGAGCCAGGCCAGGACGTTCGGCATATTGGAGGCCGGTGCTGGGGTAAAGTGAAAAAAAGATGCTTTTGAGGCTAGAGTGGCCAGGAAAGCCCGCAGCCCCAAAGTCTGGGTGGCAATGCAAGTAGTTCCCAGAGACCTTGAAAGAAAGCAAGAGTTGTTCTGGCTGCTACCTTGGCTGTGGGAGCCAGGCCAGGACGTTCGGCATATTGGAGGCCGGTGTGGGGTAAAGTGAAAAAAAGGTGCTTTTGAGGCTAGAGTGGCCAGGAAAGCCCGCAGCCCAAAAGTCTGGGTGGCAATGCAAGTAGTTCCCAGAGACCTTGAAAGAAAGCAAGAGTTGTTCTGGCTGCCAACTTGGCTGTGGGAGCCAGGCCAGGACGTTTGGCATACTGGGCGCCGGTGCTGGGGAAAAGTGAAAAACAGGTGCTTTTGAGGCTAGAGTGGCCAGGAAAGCCCGCAGCCCCAAAGTCTGGGTGGCAATGCAAGTAGTTCCCAGAGACATTGAAAGAAAGCAAGAGTTGTTCTGGCTGCCACCTTGGCTGTGGGAGCCAGGCCAGGACGTTCGGCATATTGGAGGCCGGTGCTGGGGAAATATGAAAAAAAGGTGCTTTTGAGGCTAGAGTGGCCAGGAAAGCCCGCAGCCCCAAAGTCTGGGTGGCAATGCAAGTAGTTCCCAGAGACCTTGAAAGAAAGCAAGAGTTGTTCTGGCTGCCACGTTGGCTGTGGGAGCCAGGCCAGGACGTTCGGCATATTGGAGGATGGTGCTAGGGAAAAGTGAAAAAAAGGTGCTTGTGAGGCTAGAGTGGCCAGGAAAGCCCGCAGCCCCAAAGTCTGTGTGGCAATGCAAGTAGTTCCCAGAGACCTTGAAAGAAAGCAAGAGTTGTTCTGGCTGCCACGTTGGCTGTGGGAGCCAGGCCAGGACGTTCGGCATATTGGAGGATGGTGCTAGGGAAAAGTGAAAAAAAGGTGCTTGTGAGGCTAGAGTGGCCAGGAAAGCCCGCAGCCCCAAAGTCTGGGTGGCAATGCAAGTAGTTCCCAGAGACCTTGAAAGAAAGCAAGAGTTGTTCTGGCTGCCACCTTGGGTTTGGGAGCCAGGCCAGGACGTTCGGCATATTGGAGGCCGGTGCTGGGGTAAAGTGAAAAACAGGTTCTTTTGAGGCTAGAGTGGCCAGGAAAGCCCGCAGCCCCAAAGTCTGGGTGGCAATGCAAGTAGTTCCCAGAGACCTTGAAAGAAAGCAAGAGTTGTTCTGGCTGCTACCTTGGCTGTGGGAGCCAGGCCAGGACGTTCGGCGTATTGGAGGCCGGTGTGGGGTAAAGTGAAAAAAAGATGCTTTTGAGGCTAGAGTGGCCAGGAAAGCCCGCAGCCCCAAAGTCTGGGTGGCAATGCAAGTAGTTCCCAGAGACCTTGAAAGAAAGCAAGAGTTGTTCTGGCTGCCAACTTGGCTGTGGGAGCCAGGCCAGGACGTTTGGCATACTGGGCGCCGGTGCTGGGGAAAAGTGAAAAACAGGTGCTTTTGAGGCTAGAGTGGCCAGGAAAGCCCGCAGCCCCAAAGTCTGGGTGGCAATGCAAGTAGTTCCCAGAGACATTGAAAGAAAGCAAGAGTTGTTCTGGCTGCCACCTTGGGTTTGGGAGCCAGGCCAGGACGTTCGGCATATTGGAGGCCGGTGCTGGGGAAATATGAAAAAAAGGTGCTTTTGAGGATAGAGTGGCCAGGAAAGCCCGCAGCCCCAAAGTCTGGGTGGCAATGCAAGTAGTTCCCAGAGACCTTGAAAGAAAGCAAGAGTTGTTCTGGCTGCCACGTTGGCTGTGGGAGCCAGGCCAGGACGTTCGGCATATTGGAGGATGGTGCTAGGGAAAAGTGAAAAAAAGGTGCTTGTGAGGCTAGAGTGGCCAGGAAAGCCCGCAGCCCCAAAGTCTGGGTGGCAATGCAAGTAGTTCCCAGAGACCTTGAAAGAAAGCAAGAGTTGTTCTGGCTGCCACGTTGGCTGTGGGAGCCAGGCCAGGACGTTCGGCATATTGGAGGATGGTGCTAGGGAAAAGTGAAAAAAAGGTGCTTGTGAGGCTAGAGTGGCCAGGAAAGCCCGCAGCCCCAAAGTCTGGGTGGCAATGCAAGTAGTTCCCAGAGACCTTGAAAGAAAGCAAGAGTTGTTCTGGCTGCCACCTTGGGTTTGGGAGCCAGGCCAGGACGTTTGGCATATTGGAGGCCGGTGCTGGGGTAAAGTGAAAAACAGGTTCTTTTGAGGCTAGAGTGGCCAGGAAAGCCCGCAGCCCCAAAGTCTGGGTGGCAATGCAAGTAGTTCCCAGAGACCTTGAAAGAAAGCAAGAGTTGTTCTGGCTGCTACCTTGGCTGTGGGAACCAGGCCAGGACGTTCGGCGTATTGGAGGCCGGTGTGGGGTAAAGTGAAAAAAAGATGCTTTTGAGGCTAGAGTGGCCAGGAAAGCCCGCAGCCCCAAAGTCTGGGTGGCAATGCAAGTAGTTCCCAGAGACCTTGAAAGAAAGCAAGAGTTGTTCTGGCTGCCAACTTGGCTGTGGGAGCCAGGCCAGGACGTTTGGCATACTGGGCGCCGGTGCTGGGGAAAAGTGAAAAACAGGTGCTTTTGAGGCTAGAGTGGCCAGGAAAGCCCGCAGCCCCAAAGTCTGGGTAGCAATGCAAGTAGTTCCCAGAGACATTGAAAGAAAGCAAGAGTTGTTCTGGCTGCCACCTTGGGTTTGGGAGCCAGGCCAGGACGTTCGGCATATTGGAGGCCGGTGCTGGGGAAAAGTGAAAAAAAGGTGCTTTTGAGGATAGAGTGGCCAGGAAAGCCCGCAGCCCCAAAGTCTGGGTGGCAATGCAAGTAGTTCCCAGAGACCTTGAAAGAAAGCAAGAGTTGTTCTGGCTGCCAGCTTGGCTGTGGGAGCCAGGCCAGGACGTTCGGCGTATTGGAGGCCGGTGCTGGGGAAAAGTGAAAAACAGGTTCTTTTGAGGCTAGAGTGGCCAGGAAAGCCCGCAGCCCCAAAGTCTGGGTGGCAATGCAAGTAGTTCCCAGAGACCTTGAAAGAAAGCAAGAGTTTTTCTGGCTGCCACCTTGGGTTTGGGAGCCAGGCCAGGACGTTCGGCGTATTGGAGGCCGGTGCTGGGGAAAAGTGAAAAACAGGTTCTTTTGAGGATAGAGTGGCCAGGAAAGCCCGCAGCTCCAAAGTCTGTGTGGCAATGCAAGTAGTTCCCAGAGACCTTGAAAGAAAGCAAGAGTTGTTCTGGCTGCCACCTTGGCTATAGGAGCTAGGACAGGACGTTTGGCATATTGGAGGACGGTGCTAGGGAAAAGTGAAAAACAGGTTCTTTTGAGGATAGAGTGGCCAGGAAAGCCCGCAGCCCCAAAGTCTGTGTGGCAATGCAAGTAGTTCCCAGAGACCTTGAAAGAAAGCAAGAGTTGTTCTGGCTGCCTCCTTGGGTGTGGGAGCCAGGCCAGGACGTTCGGCGTATTGGAGGCCGGTGCTGGGAAATATGAAAAAAAGGTGCTTGTGAGGCTAGAGTGGCCAGGAAAGCCCGCAGCCCCAAAGTCTGGGTGGCAATGCAAGTAGTTCCCAGAGACATTGAAAGAAAGCAAGAGTTGTTCTGGCTGCCACCTTGGCTGTGGGAGCCAGGCCAGGACGTTCGGCATATTGGAGGCCGGTGCTGGGGTAAAGTGAAAAAAAGGTGCTTGTGAGGCTAGAGTGGCCAGGAAAGCCCGCAGCCCCAAAGTCTGGGTGGCAATGCAAGTAGTTCCCAGAGACCTTGAAAGAAAGCAAGAGTTGTTCTGGCTGCCACCTTGGCTGTGGGAGCCAGGCCAGGACGTTCGGCGTATTGGAGGCCGGTGCTGGGAAATATGAAAAAAAGGTGCTTGTGAGGCTAGAGTGGCCAGGAAAGCCCGCAGCCCCAAAGTCTGGGTGGCAATGCAAGTAGTTCCCAGAGACATTGAAAGAAAGCAAGAGTTGTTCTGGCTGCCACCTTGGGTTTGGGAGCCAGGCCAGGACGTTCGGCATATTGGAGGCCGGTGCTGGGGTAAAGTGAAAAAAAGGTGCTTTTGAGGATAGAGTGGCCAGGAAAGCCCGCAGCCCCAAAGTCTGGGTGGCAATGCAAGTAGTTCCCAGAGACCTTGAAAGAAAGCAAGAGTTGTTCTGGCTGCCACCTTGGCTGTGGGAGCCAGGCCAGGACGTTCGGCATATTGGAGGCCGGTGCTGGGGTCAAGTGAAAAAAAGATGCTTTTGAGGCTAGAGTGGCCAGGAAAGCCCGCAGCCCCAAAGTCTGGGTGGCAATGCAAGTAGTTCCCAGAGACCTTGAAAGAAAGCAAGAGTTGTTCTGGCTGCCACCTTGGCTGTGGGAGCCAGGCCAGGACGTTCGGCGTATTGGAGGCCGGTGCTGGGAAATATGAAAAAAAGGTGCTTGTGAGGATAGAGTGGCCAGGAAAGCCCGCAGCCCCAAAGTCTGTGTGGCAATGCAAGTAGTTCCCAGAGACCTTGAAAGAAAGCAAGAGTTGTTCTGGCTACCACCTTGGCTATAGGAGCTAGGACAGGACGTTCGGCATATTGGAGGACGGTGCTAGGGAAAAGTGAAAAACAGGTTCTTTTGAGGATAGAGTGGCCAGGAAAGCCCGCAGCCCCAAAGTCTGTGTGGCAATGCAAGTAGTTCCCAGAGACCTTGAAAGAAAGCAAGAGTTGTTCTGGCTGCCACCTTGGCTGTGGGAGCCAGGCCAGGACGTTCGGCATATTGGAGGCCGGTGCTGGGGTAAAGTGAAAAAAAGATGCTTTTGAGGCTAGAGTGGCCAGGAAAGCCCGCAGCCCCAAAGTCTGGGTGGCAATGCAAGTAGTTCCCAGAGACCTTGAAAGAAAGCAAGAGTTGTTCTGGCTGCCAGCTTGGCTGTGGGAGCCAGGCCAGGACGTTCGGCGTATTGGAGGCCGGTGCTGGGGAAAAGTGAAAAACAGGTTCTTTTGAGGCTAGAGTGGCCAGGAAAGCCCGCAGCCCCAAAGTCTGGGTGGCAATGCAAGTAGTTCCCAGAGACCTTGAAAGAAAGCAAGAGTTTTTCTGGCTGCCACCTTGGGTTTGGGAGCCAGGCCAGGACGTTCGGCGTATTGGAGGCCGGTGCTGGGGAAAAGTGAAAAACAGGTTCTTTTGAGGATAGAGTGGCCAGGAAAGCCCGCAGCTCCAAAGTCTGTGTGGCAATGCAAGTAGTTCCCAGAGACCTTGAAAGAAAGCAAGAGTTGTTCTGGCTGCCACCTTGGCTATAGGAGCTAGGACAGGACGTTTGGCATATTGGAGGACGGTGCTAGGGAAAAGTGAAAAACAGGTTCTTTTGAGGATAGAGTGGCCAGGAAAGCCCGCAGCCCCAAAGTCTGTGTGGCAATGCAAGTAGTTCCCAGAGACCTTGAAAGAAAGCAAGAGTTGTTCTGGCTGCCTCCTTGGGTGTGGGAGCCAGGCCAGGACGTTCGGCGTATTGGAGGCCGGTGCTGGGAAATATGAAAAAAAGGTGCTTGTGAGGCTAGAGTGGCCAGGAAAGCCCGCAGCCCCAAAGTCTGGGTGGCAATGCAAGTAGTTCCCAGAGACATTGAAAGAAAGCAAGAGTTGTTCTGGCTGCCACCTTGGCTGTGGGAGCCAGGCCAGGACGTTCGGCATATTGGAGGCCGGTGCTGGGGTAAAGTGAAAAAAAGGTGCTTGTGAGGCTAGAGTGGCCAGGAAAGCCCGCAGCCCCAAAGTCTGGGTGGCAATGCAAGTAGTTCCCAGAGACCTTGAAAGAAAGCAAGAGTTGTTCTGGCTGCCACCTTGGCTGTGGGAGCCAGGCCAGGACGTTCGGCGTATTGGAGGCCGGTGCTGGGAAATATGAAAAAAAGGTGCTTGTGAGGCTAGAGTGGCCAGGAAAGCCCGCAGCCCCAAAGTCTGGGTGGCAATGCAAGTAGTTCCCAGAGACATTGAAAGAAAGCAAGAGTTGTTCTGGCTGCCACCTTGGGTTTGGGAGCCAGGCCAGGACGTTCGGCATATTGGAGGCCGGTGCTGGGGTAAAGTGAAAAAAAGGTGCTTTTGAGGATAGAGTGGCCAGGAAAGCCCGCAGCCCCAAAGTCTGGGTGGCAATGCAAGTAGTTCCCAGAGACCTTGAAAGAAAGCAAGAGTTGTTCTGGCTGCCACCTTGGCTGTGGGAGCCAGGCCAGGACGTTCGGCATATTGGAGGCCGGTGCTGGGGTAAAGTGAAAAAAAGGTGCTTGTGAGGCTAGAGTGGCCAGGAAAGCCCGCAGCCCCAAAGTCTGGGTGGCAATGCAAGTAGTTCCCAGAGACCTTGAAAGAAAGCAAGAGTTGTTCTGGCTGCCACCTTGGCTGTGGGAGCCAGGCCAGGACGTTCGGCGTATTGGAGGCCGGTGCTGGGAAATATGAAAAAAAGGTGCTTGTGAGGATAGAGTGGCCAGGAAAGCCCGCAGCCCCAAAGTCTGGGTGGCAATGCAAGTAGTTCCCAGAGACCTTGAAAGAAAGCAAGAGTTGTTCTGGCTACCACCTTGGCTATAGGAGCTAGGACAGGACGTTCGGCATATTGGAGGACGGTGCTAGGGAAAAGTGAAAAACAGGTTCTTTTGAGGATAGAGTGGCCAGGAAAGCCCGCAGCCCCAAAGTCTGTGTGGCAATGCAAGTAGTTCCCAGAGACCTTGAAAGAAAGCAAGAGTTGTTCTGGCTGCCACCTTGGCTGTGGGAGCCAGGCCAGGACGTTCGGCATATTGGAGGCCGGTGCTGGGGTAAAGTGAAAAAAAGATGCTTTTGAGGCTAGAGTGGCCAGGAAAGCCCGCAGCCCCAAAGTCTGTGTGGCAATGCAAGTAGTTCCCAGAGACCTTGAAAGAAAGCAAGAGTTGTTCTGGCTGCCACCTTGGCTGTGTGAGCCAGGCCAGGACGTTCGGCATATTGGAGGACGGTGCTGGGGTCAAGTGAAAAACAGGTGCTTGTGAGGCTAGAGTGGCCAGGAAAGCCCGCAGCCCCAAAGTCTGTGTGGCAATGCAAGTAGTTCCCAGAGACCTTGAAAGAAAGCAAGAGTTGTTCTGGCTGCCACCTTGGCTATAGGAGCTAGGACAGGACGTTCGGCATATTGGAGGATGGTGCTAGGGAAAAGTGAAAAACAGGTTCTTTTGAGGATAGAGTGGCCAGGAAAGCCCACAGCCCCAAAGTCTGTGTGGCAATGCAAGTAGTTCCCAGAGACCTTGAAAGAAAGCAAGAGTTGTTCTGGCTGCCTCCTTGGGTGTGGGAGCCAGGCCAGGATGTTCGGCGTATTGGAGGCCGGTGCTGGGAAATATGAAAAAAAGGTGCTTGTGAGGCTAGAGTGGCCAGGAAAGCCCGCAGCCCCAAAGTCTGGGTGGCAATGCAAGTAGTTCCCAGAGACATTGAAAGAAAGCAAGAGTTGTTCTGGCTGCCACCTTGGCTGTGGGAGCCAGGCCAGGACGTTCGGCATATTGGAGGCCGGTGCTGGGGTAAAGTGAAAAAAAGGTGCTTGTGAGGCTAGAGTGGCCAGGAAAGCCCGCAGCCCCAAAGTCTGGGTGGCAATGCAAGTAGTTCCCAGAGACCTTGAAAGAAAGCAAGAGTTGTTCTGGCTGCCAGCTTGGCTGTGGGAGCCAGGCCAGGACGTTCGGCGTATTGGAGGCCGGTGCTTGGAAATATGAAAAAAAGGTGCTTGTGAGGATAGAGTGGCCAGGAAAGCCCGCAGCCCCAAAGTCTGGGTGGCAATGCGAGTAGTTCCCAGAGACCTTGAAAGAAAGCAAGAGTTGTTCTGGCTACCACCTTGGCTATAGGAGCTAGGACAGGACGTTCGGCATATTGGAGGACGGTGCTAGGGAAAAGTGAAAAACAGGTTCTTTTGAGGATAGAGTGGCCAGGAAAGCCCGCAGCCCCAAAGTCTGGGTGGCAATGCAAGTAGTTCCCAGAGACCTTGAAAGAAAGCAAGAGTTGTTCTGGCTGCCACCTTGGGTTTGGGAGCCAGGCCAGGACGTTCGGCATATTGGAGGCCGGTGCTGGGGTAAAGTGAAAAAAAGATGCTTTTGAGGCTAGAGTGGCCAGGAAAGCCCGCAGCCCCAAAGTCTGTGTGGCAATGCAAGTAGTTCCCAGAGACCTTGAAAGAAAGCAAGAGTTGTTCTGGCTGCCACGTTGGCTGTGGGAGCCAGGCCAGGACGTTTGGCATATTGGGCGCCGGTGCTGGGGAAAAGTGAAAAAAAGGTGCTTGTGAGGCTAGAGTGGCCAGGAAAGCCCGCAGCCCCAAAGTCTGGGTGGCAATGCAAGTAGTTCCCAGAGACCTTGAAAGAAAGCAAGAGTTGTTCTGGCTGCCAGCTTGGCTGTGGGAGCCAGGCCAGGACGTTTGGCATATTGGAGGCCGGTGCTGGGGTAAAGTGAAAAAATAATGCTTTTGAGGGTAGAGTGGCCAGGAAAGCCCGCAGCCCCAAAGTCTGGGTGGCAATGCAAGTAGTTCCCAGAGACCTTGAAAGAAAGCAAGAGTTGTTCTGGCTGCCACCTTTGCTGTGGGAGTCAGCTCCGGACGTTCGGCGTATTGGAGGCCGGTGCTGGGAAATATGAAAAAAAGGTTCTTTGGAGGATAGAGTGGCCAGGAAAGCCTGCAGCCCCAAAGGCTGGGTGGCAATGCAAGTAGTTCCCAGAGACCTTGAAAGAAAGCAAGAGTTTTTTCTGGCTGCCAGCTTGGCTGTGGGAGCCAGGCCAGGACGTTCAACATATTGGAGGCCGGTGCTGGGGAAAAGTGAAAAAAAAGGTGCTTGTGAGGACAGAGTGGCCAGGAAAGCCCGCAGCCCCAAAGTCTGGGTGGCAATGCAAGTAGTTCCCAGAGACCTTGAAAGAAAGCAAGCGTTGTTCTGGCTGCCAGCTTGGCTGTGGGAGCCAGGCCAGGACGTTTGGCATATTGGGCGCCGGTGCTGGGGAAAAGTGAAAAACAGGTGCTTGTGAGGCTAGAGTGGCCAGGAAAGCCCGCAGCCCCAAAGTCTGTGTGGCAATGCAAGTAGTTCCCAGAGACCTTGAAAGAAAGCAAGAGTTGTTCTGGCTGCCACCTTGGCTGTGGGAGCCAGGCCAGGACGTTCGGCATATTGGAGGCCGGTGCTGGGGTAAAGTGAAAAACAGGTGCTTTTGAGGATAGAGTGGCCAGGAAAGCCCGCAGCCCCAAAGTCTGGGTGGCAATGCAAGTAGTTCCCAGAGACTTTGAAAGAAAGCAAGAGTTGTTCTGGCTGCCAGCTTGGCTGTGGGAGCCAGGCCAGGACGTTCGGCATATTGGAGGCCGGTGCTGGGGTAAAGTGAAAAAAAGGTGCTTGTGAGGCTAGAGTGGCCAGGAAAGCCCGCAGCCCCAAAGTCTGGGTGGCAATGCAAGTAGTTCCCAGAGACCTTGAAAGAAAGCAAGAGTTGTTCTGGCTGCCACCTTGGCTGTGTGAGCCAGGCCAGGACGTTCGGCGTATTGGAGGCCGGTGCTGGGAAATATGAAAAAAAGGTGCTTTTGAGGATAGAGTGGCCAGGAAAGCCCGCAGCCCCAAAGTCTGGGTGGCAATGCAAGTAGTTCCCAGAGACCTTGAAAGAAAGCAAGAGTTTTTCTGGCTGCCACCTTGGCTGTGTGAGCCAGGCCAGGACGTTCGGCGTATTGGAGGCCGGTGCTGGGGAAAAGTGAAAAACAGGTTCTTTTGAGGATAGAGTGGCCAGGAAAGCCCGCGGCTCCAAAGTCTGTGTGGCAATGCAAGTAGTTCCCAGAGACCTTGAAAGAAAGCAAGAGTTGTTCTGGCTGCCACCTTGGCTATAGGAGCTAGGACAGGACGTTCGGCATATTGGAGGACGGTGCTAGGGAAAAGTGAAAAACAGGTTCTTTTGAGGATAGAGTGGCCAGGAAAGCCCGCAGCCCCAAAGTCTGTGTGGCAATGCAAGTAGTTCCCAGAGACCTTGAAAGAAAGCAAGAGTTGTTCTGGCTGCCTCCTTGGGTGTGGGAGCCAGGCCAGGACGTTCGGCATACTGGAGGCCGGTGCTGGGAAATATGAAAAAAAGGTGCTTGTGAGGCTAGAGTGGCCAGGAAAGCCCGCAGCCCCAAAGTCTGGGTGGCAATGCAAGTAGTTCCCAGAGACATTGAAAGAAAGCAAGAGTTGTTCTGGCTGCCACCTTGGCTGTGGGAGCCAGGCCAGGACGTTCGGCATATTGGAGGCCGGTGCTGGGGTAAAGTGAAAAAAAGGTGCTTGTGAGGCTAGAGTGGCCAGGAAAGCCCGCAGCCCCAAAGTCTGGGTGGCAATGCAAGTAGTTCCCAGAGACCTTGAAAGAAAGCAAGCGTTGTTCTGGCTGCCACCTTGGCTGTGGGAGCCAGGCCAGGACGTTCGGCGTATTGGAGGCCGGTGCTAGGGAAAAGTGAAAAAAAGATGCTTGTGAGGATAGAGTGGCCAGGAAAGCCCGCAGCCCCAAAGTCTGGGTGGCAATGCAAGTAGTTCCCAGAGACCTTGAAAGAAAGCAAGAGTTGTTCTGGCTGCCACCTTGGCTGTGGGAGCCAGGCCAGGACGTTCGGCGTATTGGGGGCCGGTGCTGGGGAAAAGTGAAAAAAAGGTTCTTTTGAGGATAGAGTGGCCAGGAAAGCCCGCAGCCCCAAAGTCTGGGTAGCAATGCAAGTAGTTCCCAGAGACCTTGAAAGAAAGCTAGAGTTGTTCTGGCTGCCTCCTTGGCTGTGGGAGCCAGGACAGGACGTTCGGCATATTGGAGGCCGGTGCTAGGGAAAAGTCAAAAAAAATGTGCTTGTGAAGACAGAGTGGCCAGGAAAGCCCGCAGCCCCAAAGTCTGTGTGGCAATGCAAGTAGTTCCCAGAGACCTTGAAAGAAAGCAAGAGTTGTTCTGGCTGCCACCTTGGCTGTGGGAGCCAGGCCAGGACGTTTGGCATTCTAAGGACCGGTGCTGGGGAAAAGTGAAAAAAAGGTTCTTTTGAGGCTAGAGTGGCCAGGAAAGCCCGCAGCCCCAAAGTCTGGGTGGCAATGCAAGTAGTTCCCAGAGACCTTGAAAGAAAGCAAGAGTTGTTCTGGCTGCCACCTTGGCTGTGGGAGCCAGGCCAGGACGTTCAGCATATTGGAGGCCGGTGTTGGGGTAAAGTGAAAAAAAAGGTGCTTGTGAGGACAGAGTGGCCAGGAAAGCCCGCAGCCCCAAAGTCTGGGTGGCAATGCAAGTAGTTCCCAGAGACCTTGAAAGAAAGCAAGAGTTGTTCTGGCTGCCACCTTGGCTGTGGGAGCCAGGCCAGGACGTTCAGCATATTGGAGGCCGGTGTTGGGGTAAAGTGAAAAAAAAGGTGCTTGTGAGGACAGAGTGGCCAGGAAAGCCCGCAGCCCCAAAGTCTGGGTGGCAATGCAAGTAGTTCCCAGAGACCTTGAAAGAAAGCAAGAGTTGTTCTGGCTGTCACCTTGGCTGTGGGAGCCAGGCCAGGACGTTCGGCATATTGGGGGCCAGTGCTGGGGAAAAGTGAAAAAAAGGTTCTTTTGAGGATAGAGTGGCCAGGAAAGCCCGCAGCCCCAAAGTCTGGGTGGCAATGCAAGTAGTTCCCAGAGACCTTGAAAGAAAGCTAGAGTTGTTCTGGCTGCCACCTTGGCTGTGGGAGCCAGGCCAGGATGTTCGGCATATTGGAGGCCGGTGCTAGGGAAAAGTCAAAAAAAAGGTGCTTGTGAAGACAGAGTGGTCAGGAAAGCCCGCAGGCCCAAAGTCTGGGTGGCAATGCAAGTAGTTCCCAGAGACCTTGAAAGAAAGCAAGAGTTGTTCTGGCTGCCACCTTGGCTGTGGGAGCCAGGCCAGGACGTTTGGCATACTAAGGACCGGTGCTGGGGAAAAGTGAAAAAAAGGTTCTTTTGAGGACAGAGTGGCCAGGAAAGCCCGCAGCCCCAAAGTCTGGGTGGCAATGCAAGTAGTTCCCAGAGACCTTGAAAGAAAGCAAGAGTTGTTCTGGCTGCCACCTTGGGTGTGGGAGCCAGGCCAGGACGTTCGGCATATTGGAGGCCGGTGCTGGGGAAAAGTGAAAAAAAGGTTCTTTTGAGGACAGAGTGGCCAGGAAAGCACGCAGCCCCAAAGTCTGGGTGGCAATGCAAGTAGTTCCCAGAGACCTTGAAAGAAAGCAAGAGTTTTTTCTGGCTGCCACCTTGGCTGTGGGAGCCAGGCCAGGACGTTCGGCATATTGGGGTCCGGTGCTGGAGTAAGGTGAAAAAAAAGGTTCTTGTGAGGACAGAGTGGCCAGGAAAGCCTGCAGCCCCAAAGTCTAGGTGGCAATGCAAGTAGTTCCCAGAGACCTTGAAAGAAAGCAAGAGTTGTTCTGGCTGCCACCTTGGCTGTGGGAGCCAGGCCAGGACGTTCGGCATATTGGGGACCGGTGCTAGGGAAAAGTGAAAAATAGGAGCTTTGGAGGATAGAGTGGCCAGGAAAGCCCACAGCCCCAAAGGCTGGGTGGCAATGCAAGTAGTTCCCAGAGACCTTGAAAGAAAGCAAGAGTTGTTCCGGCTGCCACCTTGGCTGTGGGAGCCAGGCCAGGACGTTCGGCGTATTGGGGACCGGTGCTAGGGAAAAGTGAAAAATAGGAGCTTTTGAGGATAGAGTGGCCAGGAAAGCCCGCAGCCCCAAAGTCTGGGTGGCAATGCAAGTAGTTCCCAGAGACCTTGAAAGAAAGCAAGAGTTGTTCTGGCTGCCACCTTGGCTGTGGGAGCCAGGCCAGGACGTTCGGCATATTGGGGTCCGGTGCTGGAGTAAGGTGAAAAAAAAGGTGCTTGTGAGGACAGAGTGGCCAGGAAAGCCTGCAGCCCCAAAGTCTAGGTGGCAATGCAAGTACTTCCCAGAGACCTTGAAAGAAAGCAAGAGTTGTTCTGGCTGCTACCTTGGCTGTGGGAGCCAGGCCAGGACGTTCGGCATATTGGGGGCCAGTGCTAGGGAAAAGTGAAAAAACGGTGCTTGTGAAGACAGAGTGGCCAGGAAAGCCCGCAGCCCCAAAGTCTGGGTGGCAATGCAAGTAGTTCCCAGAGACCTTGAAAGAAAGCAAGAGTTGTTCTGGCTGCCACCTTGGCTGTGGGAGCCAGGCCAGGACGTTTGGCATACTAACGACCGGTGCTGGGAAATATGAAAAAAAGGTTCTTTTGTGGATAGGGGGGCCAGGAAAGCCCGCAGGCCCAAAGTCTGGGTGGCAATGCAAGTAGTTCCCAGAGACCTTGAAAGAAAGCAAGAGTTGTTCTGGCTGCCACCTTGGCTGTGGGAGCCAGGCCAGGACGTTCGGCATATTGGGGGCCGGTGCTGGGGAAAAGTGAAAAAAAGGTTCTTTTGAGGATAGAGTGGCCAGGAAAGCCCGCAGCCCCAAAGGCTGGGTGGCAATGCAAGTAGTTCCCAGAGACCTTGAAAGAAAGCAAGAGTTGTTCTGGCTGCCACCTTGGCTGTGGGAGCCAGGCCAGGACGTTCGGCATATTGGGGGCCGGTGCTGGGGAAAAGTGAAAAAAAGGTTCTTTTGAGGATAGAGTGGCCAGGAAAGCCCGCAGCCCCAAAGTCTGGGTGGCAATGCAAGTAGTTCCCAGAGACCTTGAAAGAAAGCACGAGTTGTTCTGGCTGCCACCTTGGCTGTGGGAGCCAGGCCAGGACGTTCGGCATACTAAGGACCGGTGCTGGGGAAAAGTGAAAAAAAGGTTCTTTTGAGGAGAGAGTGGCCAGGAAAGCCCGCAGCCCCAAAGTCTGGGTGGCAATGCAAGTAGTTCCCAGAGACCTTGAAAGAAAGCAAGAGTTGTTCTGGCTGCCACCTTGGCTGTGGGAGCCAGGCCAGGACGTTCAGCATATTGGGGTCCAGTGCTGGGGTAAAGTGAAAAAAAAGGTGCTTGTGAGGACAGAGTGGCCAGGAAAGCCCGCAGCCCCAAAGTCTGGGTGGCAATGCAAGTAGTTCCCAGAGACCTTGAAAAAAAGCAAGAGTTTTTTCTGGCTTCCAGCTTGGCTGTGGGAGCCAGGCCAGGACGTTCGGCATATTGGAGGCCGGTGTTGGGAAATATGAAAAAAAGGTTCTTTGGAGGATAAAGTGGCCAGGAAAGCCTGCAGCCCCAAAGGCTGGGTGGCAATGCAAGTAGTTCCCAGAGGCCTTGAAAGAAAGCAAGAGTTTTTTCTGGCTGCCAGCTTGGCTGTGGGAGCCAGGCCAGGACGTTTGGCATATTGGGGACCGGTGCTAGGGAAAAGTGAAAAATAGGAGCTTTTGAGGATAGAGTGGCCAGGAAAGCCCGCAGCCCCAAAGTCTGGGTGGCAATGCAAGTAGTTCCCAGAGACCTTGAAAGAAAGCAAGAGTTGTTCTGGCTGCCACCTTGGCTGTGGGAGCCAGGCCAGGACGTTTGGCATATTGGAGGCCGGTGCTGGGAAATATGAAAAAAAGGTTCTTTGGAGGATAGAGTGGCCAGGAAAGCCTGCAGCCCCAAAGGCTGGGTGGCAATGCAAGTAGTTCCCAGAGACCTTGAAAGAAAGCAAGAGTTTTTTCTGGCTTCTACCTTGGGTGTGGGAGCCAGGCCAGGACGTTCGGCATATTGGGGTCCGGTGCTGGGGTAAAGTGAAAAAAAAGGTGCTTGTGAGGAGAGAGTGGCCAGGAAAGCCTGCAGCCCCAAAGTCTGTGTGGCAATGCAAGTAGTTCCCAGAGACCTTGAAAGAAAGCAAGAGTTTTTTCTGGCTGCCACCTTGGCTGTGGGAGCCAGGCCAGGACGTTTGGCATATTGGAGGCCGGTGCTGGGAAATATGAAAAAAAGGTTCTTTGGAGGATAGAGTGGCCAGGAAAGCCTGCAGCCCCAAAGGCTGGGTGGCAATGCAAGTAGTTCCCAGAGACCTTGAAAGAAAGCAAGAGTTTTTTCTGGCTGCTACCTTGGGAGTGGGAGCCAGGCCAGGACGTTCGGCATATTGGGGTCCGGTGCTGGGGTAAAGTGAAAAAAAAGGTGCTTGTGAGGAGAGAGTGGCCAGGAAAGCCTGCAGCCCCAAAGTCTAGGTGGCAATGCAAGTAGTTCCCAGAGACCTTGAAAGAAAGCAAGAGTTGTTCTGGCTGCTACCTTGGCTGTGGGAGCCAGGCCAGGACGTTCGGCATATTGGGGGCCAGTGCTAGGGAAAAGTGAAAAAAAGGTGCTTTTGAGGATAGAGTGGCCAGGAAAGCCCGCAGCCCCAAAGTCTGGGTGGCAATGCAAGTAGTTCCCAGAGACCTTGAAAGAAAGCAAGAGTTGTTCTGGCTGCCACCTTGGCTGTGGGAGCCAGGCCAGGACGTTCGGCATATTGGAGGCCAGTGCTAGGGAAAAGTCAAAAAAAAGGTGCTTGTGAAGACAGAGTGGCCAGGAAAGCCCGCAGCCCCAAAGTCTGGGTGGCAATGCAAGTAGTTCCCAGAGACCTTGAAAGAAAGCAAGAGTTGTTCTGGCTGCCACCTTGGCTGTGGGAGCCAGGCCAGGACGTTCAGCATATTGGAGGCCGGTGCTGGGGAAAAGTGAAAAAAAAGGTGCTTGTGAGGACAGAGTGGCCAGGAAAGCCCGCAGCCCCAAAGTCTGGGTGGCAATGCAAGTAGTTCCCAGAGACCTTGAAAGAAAGCAAGAGTTTTTTCTGGCTGCCAGCTTGGCTGTGGGAGCCAGGCCAGGACGTTCAGCATATTGGGGTCCGGTGCTAGGGAAAAGTGAAAAATAGGAGCTTTTGAGGATAGAGTGGCCAGGAAAGCCCGCAGCCCCAAAGTCTGGGTGGCAATGCAAGTAGTTCCCAGAGACCTTGAAAGAAAGCAAGAGTTGTTCTGGCTGCCACCTTGGCTGTGGGAGCCAGGCCAGGATGTTCGGCATATTGGAGGCCGGTGCTGGGAAATATGAAAAAGAGGTTCTTTGGAGGATAGAGTGGCCAGGAAAGCCTGCAGCCCCAAAGGCTGGGTGGCAATGCAAGTAGTTCCCAGAGACCTTGAAAGAAAGCAAGAGTTTTTTCTGGCTGCTACCTTGGGTGTGGGAGCCAGGCCAGGACGTTCGGCATATTGGGGTCCGGTGCTGGAGTAAGGTGAAAAAAAAGGTGCTTGTGAGGACAGAGTGGCCAGGAAAGCCTGCAGCCCCAAAGTCTAGGTGGCAATGCAAGTACTTCCCAGAGACCTTGAAAGAAAGCAAGAGTTGTTCTGGCTGCTACCTTGGCTGTGGGAGCCAGGCCAGGACGTTCGGCATATTGGGGACCGGTGCTAGGGAAAAGTGAAAAATAGGAGCTTTGGAGGCTAGAGTGGCCAGGAAAGCCCGCAGCCCCAAAGTCTGGGTGGCAATGCAAGTAGTTCCCAGAGACCTTGAAAGAAAGCAAGAGTTGTTCTGGCTGCCAGCTTGGCTGTGGGAGCCAGGCCAGGACGTTCAACATATTGGAGGCCGGTGCTGGGGAAAAGTGAAAAAAAAGGTGCTTGTGAGGACAGAGTGGCCAGGAAAGCCCGCAGCCCCAAAGTCTGGGTGGCAATGCAAGTAGTTCCCAGAGACCTTGAAAGAAAGCAAGAGTTATTTCTGGCTGCCAGCTTGGCTGTGGGAGCCAGGCCAGGACGTTTGGCATATTGGGGACCGGTGCTAGGGAAAAGTGAAAAATAGGAGCTTTTGAGGATAGAGTGGCCAGGAAAGCCCGCAGCCCCAAAGTCTGGGTGGCAATGCAAGTAGTTCCCAGAGACCTTGAAAGAAAGCAAGAGTTGTTCTGGCTGCCACCTTGGCTGTGGGAGCCAGGCCAGGATGTTCGGCATATTGGAGGCCGGTGCTGGGAAATATGAAAAAAAGGTTCTTTGGAGGATAGAGTGGCCAGGAAAGCCTGCAGCCCCAAAGGCTGGGTGGCAATGCAAGTAGTTCCCAGAGACCTTGAAAGAAAGCAAGAGTTTTTTCTGGCTGCTACCTTGGGTGTGGGAGCCAGGCCAGGACGTTCGGCATATTGGGGTCCGGTGCTGGAGTAAGGTGAAAAAAAAGGTGCTTGTGAGGACAGAGTGGCCAGGAAAGCCTGCAGCCCCAAAGTCTAGGTGGCAATGCAAGTACTTCCCAGAGACCTTGAAAGAAAGCAAGAGTTGTTCTGGCTGCTACCTTGGCTGTGGGAGCCAGGCCAGGACGTTCGGCATATTGGGGACCGGTGCTAGGGAAAAGTGAAAAATAGGAGCTTTGGAGGATAGAGTGGCCAGGAAAGCCCGCAGCCCCAAAGTCTGGGTGGCAATGCAAGTAGTTCCCAGAGACCTTGAAAGAAAGCAAGAGTTGTTCTGGCTGCCAGCTTGGCTGTGGGAGCCAGGCCAGGACGTTCAACATATTGGAGGCCGGTGCTGGGGAAAAGTGAAAAAAAAGGTGCTTGTGAGGACAGAGTGGCCAGGAAAGCCCGCAGCCCCAAAGTCTGGGTGGCAATGCAAGTAGTTCCCAGAGACCTTGAAAGAAAGCAAGAGTTTTTTCTGGCTGCCAGCTTGGCTGTGGGAGCCAGGCCAGGACGTTCAGCATATTGGGGTCCGGTGCTAGGGAAAAGTGAAAAAAAGGTTCTTTGGAGGATAAAGTGGCCAGGAAAGCCCGCAGCCCCAAAGTCTGGGTGGCAATGCAAGTAGTTCCCAGAGACCTTGAAAGAAAGCAAGAGTTTTTTCTGGCTGCCACCTTGGCTGTGGGAGCCAGGCCAGGACGTTTGGCATATTGGGGACCGGTGCTAGGGAAAAGTGAAAAATAGGAGCTTTTGAGGATAGAGTGGCCAGGAAAGCCCGCAGCCCCAAAGTCTGGGTGGCAATGCAAGTAGTTCCCAGAGACCTTGAAAGAAAGCAAGAGTTGTTCTGGCTGCCACCTTGGCTGTGGGAGCCAGGCCAGGATGTTCGGCATATTGGAGGCCGGTGCTGGGAAATATGAAAAAAAGGTTCTTTGGAGGATAGAGTGGCCAGGAAAGCCTGCAGCCCCAAAGGCTGGGTGGCAATGCAAGTAGTTCCCAGAGACCTTGAAAGAAAGCAAGAGTTTTTTCTGGCTGCTACCTTGGGTGTGGGAGCCAGGCCAGGACGTTCGGCATATTGGGGTCCGGTGCTGGAGTAAGGTGAAAAAAAAGGTGCTTGTGAGGACAGAGTGGCCAGGAAAGCCTGCAGCCCCAAAGTCTAGGTGGCAATGCAAGTACTTCCCAGAGACCTTGAAAGAAAGCAAGAGTTGTTCTGGCTGCTACCTTGGCTGTGGGAGCCAGGCCAGGACGTTCGGCATATTGGGGACCGGTGCTAGGGAAAAGTGAAAAATAGGAGCTTTGGAGGATAGAGTGGCCAGGAAAGCCCGCAGCCCCAAAGTCTGGGTGGCAATGCAAGTAGTTCCCAGAGACCTTGAAAGAAAGCAAGAGTTGTTCTGGCTGCCACCTTGGCTGTGGGAGCCAGGCCAGGACGTTCAACATATTGGAGGCCGGTGCTGGGGAAAAGTGAAAAAAAAGGTGCTTGTGAGGACAGAGTGGCCAGGAAAGCCCGCAGCCCCAAAGTCTGGGTGGCAATGCAAGTAGTTCCCAGAGACCTTGAAAGAAAGCAAGAGTTTTTTCTGGCTGCCAGCTTGGCTGTGGGAGCCAGGCCAGGACGTTCAGCATATTGGGGTCCGGTGCTAGGGAAAAGTGAAAAAAAGGTTCTTTGGAGGATAAAGTGGCCAGGAAAGCCCGCAGCCCCAAAGTCTGGGTGGCAATGCAAGTAGTTCCCAGAGACCTTGAAAGAAAGCAAGAGTTTTTTCTGGCTGCCACCTTGGCTGTGGGAGCCAGGCCAGGACGTTTGGCATATTGGGGACCGGTGCTAGGGAAAAGTGAAAAATAGGAGCTTTTGAGGATAGAGTGGCCAGGAAAGCCCGCAGCCCCAAAGTCTGGGTGGCAATGCAAGTAGTTCCCAGAGACCTTGAAAGAAAGCAAGAGTTGTTCTGGCTGCCACCTTGGCTGTGGGAGCCAGGCCAGGACGTTCGGCATATTGGAGGCCGGTGCTGGGAAATATGAAAAAAAGGTTCTTTGGAGGATAGAGTGGCCAGGAAAGCCTGCAGCCCCAAAGGCTGGGTGGCAATGCAAGTAGTTCCCAGAGACCTTGAAAGAAAGCAAGAGTTTTTTCTGGCTGCTACCTTGGGTGTGGGAGCCAGGCCAGGACGTTCGGCATATTGGGGTCCGGTGCTGGAGTAAGGTGAAAAAAAAGGTGCTTGTGAGGACAGAGTGGCCAGGAAAGCCTGCAGCCCCAAAGTCTAGGTGGCAATGCAAGTAGTTCCCAGAGACCTTGAAAGAAAGCAAGAGTTGTTCTGGCTGCTACCTTGGCTGTGGGAGCCAGGCCAGGACGTTCGGCATATTGGGGACCGGTGCTAGGGAAAAGTGAAAAATAGGAGCTTTGGAGGATAGAGTGGCCAGGAAAGCCCGCAGCCCCAAAGTCTGGGTGGCAATGCAAGTAGTTCCCAGAGACCTTGAAAGAAAGCAAGAGTTGTTCTGGCTGCCACCTTGGCTGTGGGAGCCAGGCCAGGACGTTCGGCATATTGGAGGCCAGTGCTAGGGAAAAGTCAAAAAAAATGTGCTTGTGAAGACAGAGTGGCCAGGAAAGCCCGCAGCCCCAAAGTCTGTGTGGCAATGCAAGTAGTTCCCAGAGACCTTGAAAGAAAGCAAGAGTTGTTCTGGCTGCCACCTTGGCTGTGGGAGCCAGGCCAGGACGTTTGGCATTCTAAGGACCGGTGCTGGGGAAAAGTGAAAAAAAGGTTCTTTTGAGGACAGAGTGGCCAGGAAAGCCCGCAGCCCCAAAGTCTGGGTGGCAATGCAAGTAGTTCCCAGAGACCTTGAAAGAAAGCAAGAGTTGTTCTGGCTGCCACCTTGGCTGTGGGAGCCAGGCCAGGACGTTCAGCATATTGGAGGCCGGTGTTGGGGTAAAGTGAAAAAAAAGGTGCTTGTGAGGACAGAGTGGCCAGGAAAGCCCGCAGCCCCAAAGTCTGGGTGGCAATGCAAGTAGTTCCCAGAGACCTTGAAAGAAAGCAAGAGTTGTTCTGGCTGCCACCTTGGCTGTGGGAGCCAGGCCAGGACGTTCAGCATATTGGAGGCCGGTGTTGGGGTAAAGTGAAAAAAAAGGTGCTTGTGAGGACAGAGTGGCCAGGAAAGCCCGCAGCCCCAAAGTCTGGGTGGCAATGCAAGTAGTTCCCAGAGACCTTGAAAGAAAGCAAGAGTTGTTCTGGCTTGCACCTTGGCTGTGGGAGCCAGGCCAGGACGTTCGGCATATTGGGGGCCAGTGCTGGGGAAAAGTGAAAAAAAGGTTCTTTTGAGGATAGAGTGGCCAGGAAAGCCCGCAGCCCCAAAGTCTGGGTGGCAATGCAAGTAGTTCCCAGAGACCTTGAAAGAAAGCTAGAGTTGTTCTGGCTGCCACCTTGGCTGTGGGAGCCAGGCCAGGATGTTCGGCATATTGGAGGCCGGTGCTAGGGAAAAGTCAAAAAAAAGGTGCTTGTGAAGACAGAGTGGTCAGGAAAGCCCGCAGGCCCAAAGTCTGGGTGGCAATGCAAGTAGTTCCCAGAGACCTTGAAAGAAAGCAAGAGTTGTTCTGGCTGCCACCTTGGCTGTGGGAGCCAGGCCAGGACGTTTGGCATACTAAGGACCGGTGCTGGGGAAAAGTGAAAAAAAGGTTCTTTTGAGGACAGAGTGGCCAGGAAAGCCCGCAGCCCCAAAGTCTGGGTGGCAATGCAAGTAGTTCCCAGAGACCTTGAAAGAAAGCAAGAGTTGTTCTGGCTGCCACCTTGGTGTGGGAGCCAGGCCAGGACGTTCGGCATATTGGAGGCCGGTGCTGGGGAAAAGTGAAAAAAAGGTTCTTTTGAGGACAGAGTGGCCAGGAAAGCACGCAGCCCCAAAGTCTGGGTGGCAATGCAAGTAGTTCCCAGAGACCTTGAAAGAAAGCAGAGTTTTTTCTGGCTGCCACCTTGGCTGTGGGAGCCAGGCCAGGACGTTCGGCATATTGGGGTCCGGTGCTGGAGTAAGGTGAAAAAAAAGGGTTCTTGTGAGGACAGAGTGGCCAGGAAAGCCTGCAGCCCCAAAGTCTAGGTGCAATGCAAGTAGTTCCCAGAGACCTTGAAAGAAAGCAAGAGTTGTTCTGGCTGCCACCTTGGCTGTGGGAGCCAGGCCAGGACGTTCGGCATATTGGGGACCGGTGCTAGGGAAAAGTGAAAAATAGGAGCTTTGGAGGATAGAGTGGCCAGGAAAGCCCACAGCCCAAAGGCTGGGTGGCAATGCAAGTAGTCCCAGAGACCTTGAAAGAAAGCAAGAGTTGTTCCGGCTGCCACCTTGGCTGTGGGAGCCAGGCCAGGACGTTCGGCATACTAAGGGACCGGTGCTGGGGAAAAGTGAAAAAAAGGTTCTTTTGAGGAGAGAGTGGCCAGGAAAGCCCGCAGCCCCAAAGTCTGGGTGGCAATGCAAGTAGTTCCCAGAGACCTTGAAAGAAAGCAATGAGTTGTTCTGGCTGCCACCTTGGCTGTGGGGAGCCAGGCCAGGACGTTCAGCATATTGGGGTCCAGTGCTGGGTAAAGTGAAAAAAAGGTGCTTGTGAGGACAGAGTGGCCAGGAAAGCCCGCAGCCCCAAAGTCTGGGTGGCAATGCAAGTAGTTCCCAGAGACCTTGAAAAAAAGCAAGAGTTTTTTCTGGCTTCCAGCTTGGCTGTGGGAGCCAGGCCAGGACGTTCGGCATATTGGAGGCCGGTGTTGGGAAATATGAAAAAAAGGTTCTTTGGAGGATAAAGTGGCCAGGAAAGCCTGCAGCCCCAAAGGCTGGGTGGCAATGCAAGTAGTTCCCAGAGGCCTTGAAAGAAAGCAAGAGTTTTTTCTGGCTGCCAGCTTGGCTGTGGGAGCCAGGCCAGGACGTTTGGCATATTGGGGACCGGTGCTAGGGAAAAGTGAAAAATAGGAGCTTTTGAGGATAGAGTGGCCAGGAAAGCCCGCAGCCCCAAAGTCTGGGTGGCAATGCAAGTAGTTCCCAGAGACCTTGAAAGAAAGCAAGAGTTGTTCTGGCTGCCACCTTGCTGTGGGAGCCAGGCCAGGACGTTTGGCATATTGGAGGCCGGTGCTGGGAAATATGAAAAAAAGGTTCTTTGGAGGATAGAGTGGCCAGGAAAGCCTGCAGCCCCCAAAGGCTGGGTGGCAATGCAAGTAGTTCCCAGAGACCTTGAAAGAAAGCAAGAGTTTTTTCTGGCTTCTACCTTGGGTGTGGGAGCCAGGCCAGGACGTTCGGCATATTGGGGTCCGGTGCTGGGGTAAAGTGAAAAAAAAAGGTGCTTGTGAGGAGAGAGTGGCCAGGAAAGCCTGCAGCCCCAAAGTCTGTGTGGCAATGCAAGTAGTTCCCAGAGACCTTGAAAGAAAGCAAGAGTTTTTTCTGGCTGCCACCTTGGCTGTGGGAGCCAGGCCAGGACGTTTGGCATATTGGAGGCCGGTGCTGGGAAATATGAAAAAAAGGTTCTTTGGAGGATAGAGTGGCAGGAAAGCCTGCAGCCCCAAAGGCTGGGTGGCAATGCAAGTAGTTCCCAGAGACCTTGAAAGAAAGCAAGAGTTTTTTCTGGCTGCTACCTTGGGAGTGGGAGCCAGGCCAGGACGTTCGGCATATTGGGGTCCGGTGCTGGGGTAAAGGAGTGAAAAAAAAGGTGCTTGTGAGGAGAGAGTGGCCAGGAAAGCCTGCAGCCCCAAAGTCTAGGTGGCAATGCAAGTAGTTCCCAGAGACCTTGAAAGAAAGCAAGAGTTGTTCTGGCTGCTACCTTGGTGGGGCTGTGGGGAGCCAGGCCAGGACGTTCGGCATATTGGGGGCCAGTGCTAGGGAAAAGTGAAAAAAAGGTGCTTTTGAGGATAGAGTGGCCAGGAAAGCCCGCAGCCCCAAGTCTGGGTGGCAATGCAAGTAGTTCCCAGAGACCTTGAAAGAAAGCAAGAGTTGTTCTGGCTGCCACCTTGGCTGTGGGAGCCAGGCCAGGACGTTCGGCATATTGGAGGCCAGTGCTAGGGAAAAGTCAAAAAAAAGGTGCTTGTGAAGACAGAGTGGCCAGGAAAGCCGCAGCCCCAAAGTCTGGGTGGCAATGCAAGTAGTTCCCAGAGACCTTGAAAGAAAAGCAAGAGTTGTTCTGGCTGCCACCTTGGCTGTGGGAGCCAGGCCAGGACGTTCAGCATATTGGAGGCCGGTGCTGGGGAAAAGTGAAAAAAAAGGTGCTTGTGAGGACAGAGTGGCCAGGAAAGCCCGCAGCCCCAAAGTCTGGGTGGCAATGCAAGTAGTTCCCAGAGACCTTGAAAGGAAAGCAAGAGTTTTTTCTGGCTGCCAGCTTGGCTGTGGGAGCCAGGCCAGGACGTTCAGCATATTGGGGGTCCGGTGCTAGGGAAAAGTGAAAAATAGGAGCTTTTGAGGATAGAGTGGCCAGGAAAGCCCGCAGCCCCAAAGTCTGGGTGGCAATGCAAGTAGTTCCCAGAGACCTTGAAAGAAAGCAAGAGTTGTTCTGGCTGCCACCTTGGCTGTGGGAGCCAGGCCAGGATGTTCGGCATATTGGAGGCCGGTGCTGGGAAATATGAAAAAGAGGTTCTTTGGAGGATAGAGTGGCCAGGAAAGCCTGCAGCCCCAAAGGCTGGGTGGCAATGCAAGTAGTTCCCAGAGACCTTGAAAGAAAGCAAGAGTTTTTTCTGGCTGCTACCTTGGGTGTGGGAGCCAGGCAGGACGTTCGGCATATTGGGGTCCGGTGCTGGAGTAAGGTGAAAAAAAAGGGTGCTTGTGAGGACAGAGTGGCCAGGAAAGCCTGCAGCCCCAAAGTCTAGGTGGCAATGCAAGTACTTCCCAGAGACCTTGAAAGAAAGCAAGAGTTGTTCTGGCTGCTACCTTGGCTGTGGGAGCCAGGCCAGGACGTTCGGCATATTGGGGACCGGTGCTAGGGAAAAGTGAAAAATAGGAGCTTTGGAGGCTAGAGTGGCCAGGAAAGCCCGCAGCCCAAAGTCTGGGTGGCAATGCAAGTAGTTCCCAGAGACCTTGAAAGAAAGCAAGAGTTGTTCTGGCTGCCAGCTTGGCTGTGGGAGCCAGGCAGGACGTTCAACATATTGGAGGCCGGTGCTGGGGAAAAGTGAAAAAAAAGGTGCTTGTGAGGACAGAGTGGCCAGGAAAGCCCGCAGCCCCAAAGTCTGGGTGGCAATGCAAGTAGTTTCCCAGAGACCTTGAAAGAAAGCAAGAGGTTATTTCTGGCTGCCAGCTTGGCTGTGGGAGCCAGGCCAGGACGTTTGGCATATTGGGGACCGGTGCTAGGGAAAAGTGAAAAATAGGAGCTTTTGAGGATAGAGTGGCCAGGAAAGCCCGCAGCCCCAAAGTCTGGGTGGCAATGCAAGTAGTTCCCAGAGACCTTGAAAGAAAGCAAGAGTTGTTCTGGCTGCCACCTTGGCTGTGGGAGCCAGGCCAGGATGTGGAGGCCGGTGCTGGGAAATATGAAAAAAAGGTTCTTTGGAGGATAGAGTGGCCAGGAAAGCCTGCAGCCCCAAAGGCTGGGTGGCAATGCAAGTAGTTCCCAGAGACCTTGAAAGAAAGCAAGAGTTTTTTCTGGCTGCTACCTTGGGTGTGGGAGCCAGGCCAGGACGTTCGGCATATTGGGGTCCGGTGCTGGAGTAAGGTGAAAAAAAAGGTGCTTGTGAGGACAGAGTGGCCAGGAAAGCCTGCAGCCCCAAAGTCTAGGTGGCAATGCAAGTACTTCCCAGAGACCTTGAAAGAAAGCAAGAGTTGTTCTGGCTGCTACCTTGGCTGTGGGAGCCAGGCCAGGACGTTCGGCATATTGGGGACCGGTGCTAGGGAAAAGTGAAAAATAGGAGCTTTGGAGGATAGAGTGGCCAGGAAAGCCCGCAGCCCAAAGTCTGGGTGGCAATGCAAGTAGTTCCCAGAGACCTTGAAAGAAAGCAAGAGTTGTTCTGGCTGCCAGCTTGGCTGTGGGAGCCAGGCCAGGACGTTCAACATATTGGAGGCCGGTGCTGGGGAAAAGTGAAAAAAAAGGTGCTTGTGAGGACAGAGTGGCCAGGAAAGCCCGCAGCCCCAAAGTCTGGGTGGCAATGCAAGTAGTTCCCAGAGACCTTGAAAGAAAGCAAGAGTTTTTTCTGGCTGCCAGCTTGGCTGTGGGAGCCAGGCCAGGACGTTCAGCATATTGGGGTCCGGTGCTAGGGAAAAGTGAAAAAAAGGTTCTTTGGAGGATAAAGTGGCCAGGAAAGCCCGCAGCCCCAAAGTCTGGGTGGCAATGCAAGTAGTTCCCAGAGACCTTGAAAGAAAGCAAGAGTTTTTTCTGGCTGCCACCTTGGCTGTGGGAGCCAGGCCAGGACGTTTGGCATATTGGGGACCGGTGCTAGGGAAAAGTGAAAAATAGGAGCTTTTGAGGATAGAGTGGCCAGGAAAGCCCGCAGCCCCAAAGTCTGGGTGGCAATGCAAGTAGTTCCCAGAGACCTTGAAAGAAAGCAAGAGTTGTTCTGGCTGCCACCTTGGCTGTGGGAGCCAGGCCAGGATGTTCGGCATATTGGAGGCCGGTGCTGGGAAATATGAAAAAAAGGTTCTTTGGAGGATAGAGTGGCCAGGAAAGCCTGCAGCCCCAAAGGCTGGGTGGCAATGCAAGTAGTTCCCAGAGACCTTGAAAGAAAGCAAGAGTTTTTTCTGGCTGCTACCTTGGGTGTGGGAGCCAGGCC
>NW_027414885.1:0-67165 GCF_964106895.1 Numenius arquata
ATCGCTAGAAGGGATTTCCAAACTGGCCCTCCCCTCTGCTCTCTCTTGCCGGCGTCCAAGCGCTTTCAAAAGCGCTTTAAGCAGGAGTGTTGATTCCCAGGAGGATAGGGAAGCTCTACAGAGAGACTTAGGTAGATTGGATCGTTGGGCCAACATCAGTGGTATGAGTTTCAACAAGGGCAAGTGCCAGGTTCTGCGCGTGGGCCACAATAACCCCGAGCAGCGCTACAGGCTTGGGGAAACGTGGCTGGAAAACCACCTGGAAGAAAGAGACCTGGGGGTGCTAATGGACAAGCGGCTGAACGTGAGCCGGCAGTGTGCCCAGGTGGCCACGAAAGCCAACGGCATCCTGGCTTGTATTAGAAACAGCGTGAGCAGCAGAAGTAGGGAGGCGATTGTGCCCCTGTACTCGGCACTGGTGAGGCCACACCTGGAGTATTGCGTCCGGTTTTGGGCACCTCAATCCAAGAGAGATGTCGAGGTGCTGGAGCGAGTGCAGAGGAGGGCAACGAAGCTGGTGAAGGGCCTGGAAAACAAATCCTATGAAGAGCGGTTGAAGGAGCTGGGACTGTTTAGTATGAGGAAGAGGGGGCTGAGGGGAGACCTCGTCACTCTCTAAAACTACTTGAAAGGACACTGTAGAGAGGTCGGTGCTGGTCTCCTGGCACAGGTAGGTAATGACAGAACGAGAGGGAACGGCTTCAAGCTCCAACAGGGTAGGTTTAGACTGGACATTAGGAAAGAATGTTTCACAGAGGGAGTGGTCGGGCATTGGAACAGGCTACCCAGGGAGGTGGTCGAGTCACCATCCCTGGATGTGTTTAAGAACCGTTGAGATGTGGTGTTGGGGGATATGGTGTAGGGGAGAACTTTGTAGAGTAGGGTAGATGGTTGGACTCGATGATCCCAAGGGTCTCTTGCAACCTAGACGATTCTATGATTCTATGAAAAGCAGCCCCTTCCCCCGTTTCCCCTCCCGCCCTGGGGAGCTGGGTCGGTGCAGCGGGACAGGAGGAAAAAAACGCAGCCCCGTTTTCCTGCAGGGACGCGAAGCTCCCCGATGTCTCTGTGGTGGATAAGGCGGCACCCCCGCCTGCCTTCCTGGACGCCGGCGGACTGGCTGCTGTCGCCCCCACGGCCCCCGGGGCCACGCGCAGAGCGCCGCGGCGTCCCTGGGGCTGGTTGCGGGGCGAACACCGGAGGTTTTTGGCGCCGAGGCGACGGCTGCGGCTGCCCGGACTGCGAGCGGGGACGGGGCAGAGAGCGGGAAGGCCTGCCCGCCGGTAAGTGGTCACGGTCCCTGGGTGGAGGGAAGCGGGCTGAGAGCGGTCACCGCTCATGGCCCCGGTGAGGTCTCAGAGGGGGACAAGGAAGGGGGCGTGGGCGTGGGCGCTGCCCGGTGCTTTCCGCCCGCTGCGGACCGGTCCGCAGCGATTTCTGGGCTGGCCGCCGTTTTCCCCCGGCCCCCTCCGGTTCCGGAGCGGCTCGGCCCGCCCATACCGCGCGCCCATTGGTCGCGGTGCCGTAAGCGGCGTCCGTCCTCTAGGAGCCCCCGTCCCATTGGTCGATCGCGCCGTCAATCTCCAGCGCCTCCCAGTCCGGCCAATCGGAGCGCGGCAGGCGATCCGACCAATCGGAGCGGGGCGGTCGCGTTGTGATTGGCTCGTCCTCCTGTCAATCCGCCCGGGGGCGGTTGCCCTGGTGAGGAAGCCCCGCCCGGTCGCGCATGCGCAGTAGTAAGGACGGCGCCGCCCTCACTACTGCGCATGCGCCACCGGGCGGGGCGTCCTCACCATGGCAACCGCCATTGACGTCCCACTCCGGCCAATCGGAGCGCGGCAGGCGATCCGACCAATCGGAGCGCGGCGGTCGCGTTGTGATTGGCTCGTCCTCCTGTCAATCCGCCCGGGGGCGGTTGCCATGGTGAGGAAGCCCCGCCCGGTCGCGCATGCGCAGTAGTAAGGGCGGCGCCGTGCTCGCTACTGCCGCCTTGTGGACAAAAATCGGTACTGCAGGTGGGGGGCGCGCATGCGCAGTGGAAAGAGTGGCGCCGCCCTCGCTGCTGCCGCCGCTTGTGGACAAAAAGCGGTACTGCAGGTACGGGGGTAGGGGGGTCCGGCCGCATGCGCAGTGGACGGGGGGGGGGGGGCGCTGCGCTCGCCGCTGCCGCCCGTGCCAGCAGAAACCGGCGCTGCAGCTCGGCGGATGCGGGGGGGGAAGGCGGAGCCCTGGGAGGTTCCATTTTCCCCAAATTGGGGAAAATTATTCAATTTGGGTTTTTTTTTCGGTGCTTTTCCGCAACGGAAAAGACTTCAGGGTTTTGTTAGGGTTTTTCTTGCCCTTCCCCGCCGCCGGGGACGGCGCCCATGCGGGGGCTGACGCTGCAGAACCGTAAATTGAACCCCCAAATTGAACCCCGAACATGAATAACATTTTCCCCAATTTGGGGAAAAGGGAACCTTCCCCGGTCCCGCCTCCCCCCGCTCCCCGAGCCGCACCGCCGGTTTCTGCTGGCACGGGCGGCAGCGGCGGCGAGCGCAGCGCCCCCCTTTCTACTGGGCATGCGCGTCCCCCCCCCCCCGCCCTGTACCTGCGTACCTGCAGTACCGCTTTTTGTCCACGAGGGGGCAGTAGCGAGCACGGCGCCGCCCTCACTACTGCGCATGCGCGACCAGGAGGGGGCTTCCTCACCATGGCAACCGCCATTAGCGTCCCAGTCCGGCCAATCGGAGCGCGGCAGGCGATCCGACCAATCGGAGCGCGGCGGTCGCGTTGTGATTGGCTCGTCCTCCTGTCAATCCGCCCGGGGGCGGTTGCCATGGTGTGGAAGCCCCGCCCGGTCGCGCATGCGCAGTAGTAAGGACGGCGCCGCCCTCACTACTGCGCATGCGCCACCGGGCGGGGCGTCCTCACCATGGCAACCGCCCCCTGGCGGATTGACAGGAGGACGAGCCAATCACAGCGCGACCGCCGCGCTCCGATTGGTCGGATCGCCTGCCGCGCTCCGATTGGCCGGGGTGGGAGGCGCTGAAGATTGACGGCGCGACCGACCAATGGAACGGGCTCCCCGAGGACGGAAGCCGCTTCCGGCGCCGTGACCAATGGGCGCGCCGCATGGGCGGGCCGAGCCGCTGCGGAAGCGGAGGGGGCCGGGGGAAAATGGCGGCGCGCGCAGAAGCGGCTGCGGCGCGGCGCGGCGCGGCGCGGCGCGGACCGGACCGCACCGGACCGGCGCGGGCGGAAAGCACCGGGCAGCCGGACAGCGTCGCGGTGCCGCTGGACAGCGTCGAGGCCAGCGGGGGGGCGCGGGGAAGGCGGCCGGGGTCCCGAGGCGGCTCCGAGGGGAGACGGCGTTGCGGGGGGGCGGGCTGAGGCGTCTGGGGAGGTGCTCGCGGCTCCCGGGGCTGGCAAACGGGCTCGCGTGGCTGGTGTTGGGGCTTCAGCCGGAGAAGGAGTCGTGTGGCTTTGGGCTGAGGGGCGGGGGTGGAGTCCGGCGTTTTGGGGACTTGAGCAGAGGCTCAGCGGCTGGGTTTTGGGGCTCGGAAGGGGGCAGTAAGTGATGCGGTTCGGGGGCGGAGAGCAGAAGCCGTTTTGGCTGGTTCTGCAGGGGGGGTGGGCAGGAGGGCGTTGGGGGCTGCGGGGGAAAGCAGGGGCTGGGCGGGCTGCGGGGTGCTCAAACAGCAGGTGAGGTTTTCAAATCTGCAACTTGTAACTGTTGCAGCTTTATTCTGGCTTCCTCCATTTTTGCAAAAGCTTCTGTTGCTAGACAGAGCATTCCTCTGTGTATCAGCTACTTGAGCTAGTTTATTTCAATGCGTCTGATCAGGTTTGTCTGTTCAGCAAAGTGGCATTTAAAGGTGACGTTTCACCGGATGCCAGCGGCTGTGCCTTATTTCCAGTATAAAGATGTATTCCCCAAATATCAGAGTGGGATATAACAACTGCAGCTGGTCAAAAGTAACACTGAAATGCAAAATTTAGAATTTCTTTTTTCCCATTGGCTCCTCCTCAGTATGAACACAAAGTTAATTTCTATTCTTAATTCCTATTTATGCTACATATATGAAGGATGAACGCGAGGAAAGGAGACCATAAAATACTGGCCTATTGCTATTTGTATGCTGTGCTTTGAACAGAAGAGACAAAACTGTCCTTTTTGTGAAATAATACTGGCTGTATCAGTGCCGTCCTCGTGTTTTTCTTCAAAAATGTGAGATTTGTTGCCCCGAATGGTGAGAGTAGTTTTTGTTAATGGAAGTCGCAAGAGGTTCTGCCACCTTAAAAACCATAGAATCGTAGAATGGTTAGAATTGGAAGGGACCTTCAAGATCATGGTGTTGCAGCCCCCCTGCCTTGGGCAGGGACGCCTCCACTAGAGCGGGTTGCTCAAAGCCCCGTCCAGCCTGGCCTTAAACACTTCCAGGGATGGGGCATCCACAGCTTCCCCGGGCAACCTGTTCCAGTGCCTCACCACCCTCACGGTAAAGAATTTCCTCCTAACATCTAGTCTGAATCTCCCCTCTTCCGATTTAAAACCGTTACCCCTTGTCCTGTCGCTACCTTTCCCGACAGAGAGTCCCTCTCCGGCTCTCCCGTAGGCTCCCTTCAGATATTGGAAGGCTGCTCTGAGGTCTCCCCGGAGCCTTCTCTTCTCCAGGCTGAACAACCCCAGCTCTCTCAGTCTCTCTTCACAGGGGAGGTGCTCCGTCCCTCCGATGGTTTTCGTGGCCCTCCGCTGGGCCCCTTCCAACAGGTCCACGTCCTTCCCGTGTCGAGGACTCCAAAGCTGGACACCGTACTCCAGGTGGGGTCTCGCGCGCGCAGAGTAGAGGGGGGTAGAATCGCCTCCCGTGACCCGCTGGCCACGCTTCTCTTGATGCAGCCCAGGGTGGGGTTGGCTTTCTGGGCTGCCAGCGCGCGTTGCCGGCTCGTACTGACATGTAATAATGCTACTGACGTACCGTTAGCAGCCTCGTGTTAAAAGAAGCAAGAAGCTGTAATATCCTTAATTTAGACAGTTTTTACGTGAAATGGTGCATCCTCACTGTTTTGTCACTTTCAGGAGCGAGCAATTGACCGAGAGCACGAGAGAGACCTTTTCCAGCAAGAGATAGGGAAGCCGGAACAACAGCTTAAGGTTCCACAAAGGATTCGGCCTGTCAGCGAGCATCAAACCGGAGAGGTAACGCGCGCTATTGCTTGTACTCAAGGGATCTAAATGGTACGCTGACAGCCGTTCGGATACCCTAGGGAAGCTGTTTTATGGTGTCCCTAACCTGCATCCGTTCGCAAGGCAGGAAAGGAAATCCCCCGAGATGCAAGGCTACGGTGTCGGGGGAACGTGGGGAAAGTGTGTTCTGGGTGTTTTTTGAGTCGGTCGGTTGGATGTTTTTAGTAGCAGACACACAGAAGCCTCGTAACTTTCAAAAAGACTCCCTCGCGTAACTTAATTTAGAAAATGGGGTTTTCAAAAGCCCGTGGAAACATTCAGGACTCCTGTAGCGATTCCCCCTGCTCTTGTGTCCTTTTGTGACATCCTGTTGGTAGCACGGGTACGGGCACCGCAGGAACGCAGTGACCAAGGGGTCACAGCCGAGACGTAGCGGCGCTCTCTGCGTGCGCCTCCCCGGGAGACGTCTGTCTCCCCTGAAACAATCTGGTGACCGCAGAAGGGCAGCTCGAGGAAGTCACAGCAACCTCTTAGGCCCAGCAAAAGCCAGAAAAGCGACAGCGGTGCAAACGCTGTGTATTGTGAAGCTTTTTGCCTGTTTTGTTTGGTGACCTTTGGGTCAATTAAACTGCATTTTATTTTTTGGTGGGTTTTCTCCTGTCTTGCTTTTAGAGCAAGGCTGATATTTTTGCGTGATTCTCTCGCCCGATTTTCAGTCTTCAGCTTCTTCTCAGGTGGCACTGCGATTTTCAAAGAAAAGCTCTTCCTTTCGGTTCAGTTCAGTTGCTGTCGTTCGGTTCTTAAATGGTAGCAACGTTTAGTATTCTATATTAGATAGTTTATGACCACAGACAGTAATGGGACATACATGGATAGACGTGAAATGTAAGTTGTCAAAATATTTATTGCCTTACAATTCTCGGAGGTAGGGGTGTGTTTCCTGGGGTTTCAAAATCTATTTCACTAAAAAGGTTTGTAACAAATCCTGCAAAGTGTTCAGCCCGTACCGGGCGACCTGGCTGTCGTCAGCCTCTGCGTACAAGGAGTGGTGGGCCATTAGCCGAATGTGTGTTAACCGACACGCGTGGAGCAATTCCGCATCCGTCTGCTTCTGTGGCAAAGCGGGTGCCCGCTCCTGTCCTACGGACACGTTCCACAGAGGGGGGAGGCACAATTAGTTTTCCTGAATCCGGGATGTTCGTTTTGAGTTCGTTTTGTGATGCGTCTCCTCATAATTTGAGGCATGGGTAGCGTGTGAATTCCTAGTTAAAATTCTCACAGTTAAAAAGGCAAAACTTCTCCCGAGAAAAAAAATTTCAAATTTGATTGCATAATGAAACGAGGCCTGTTTTTCTGCACAGAAACGATTTGTGGGAATCGTCCTGAATTACAAGCGTGTATACCCAGATGTGTACACTCCAAGTTGGCAGATAGGCTGCAGCAGCAATGTAAAGCATGCTTTAAGGTGAAAGATGGCTGTAACTGTGATGAAAACGTTAAGGTTCGTACTAGATGCTTTTAAAGTAGGATTTTTCACAGGCAGGCGCAGCGGCAATTTTAGAGCCGAGTGGTGCCGAATATTACCCATTTACAGACAGAATTCTCGGTACTGTCTTAGATTTACATCGAATTTCTATCAAATGAGCCACCTAGCCTTCCTATATAGTATATTTTGGTGCCCCGATATTACTTGGCGTATTTCATAAGTATACCTTTTATGGCCGTTTCTCGTGCTTTTCCGAGAGAGCTGCTTTACTTTTTCATAGTTGCACGGTTTTTGAATGCCTCTTCTGCCTTTCAGATCTTCTCTTTCTCCTACGCCTTAAATACTCGTACAAGAACAGGCAGAAAATGTTATGTGCAGCTGTAACGTGCTTTGGGGTTTTTTTTGGTAGGATGAAATGGAAATACTGGGACTGGCGATCCAGAAGTCTGAAGAAGCCACCGTAAAGGACCGTCCCAGTGACTACCGTCGAGTTAGGATTATTAAAAGCACCAAAGCGACACGCTCGTAGAGATGGGGACTACCTCTGGACACGTGTTAATCCCGGTCAGGTGTCCTCGGGATACAGATGGTCTGCGCTTCCTGCTCTGACAAGACAGAAGCGATGAGCTTCAGGATGAGCTCCTGAAGACAAGAAAGAGGCCAGGTGCCGGGGTTATTGTCTCTTTGTTTGTTTGTTTGTTTGTTTGTTTGTTTTGGGCGGGGGGTGGCGGGCGGGCGTGCGTGTGGGCGTGTGGCTTCCAAAACAGGGTGCGCGGTTGACTGCAGGTGGCAGCCTGCAGAGCTCTTTTGCTGCCTGACCTCGCCTTTTCTTTGTCACTCCTCTTTCATGGCATCTGCGCTGAAAGCCGGGGCGGTCAACGAAGAGACGTGGACAAAACGGGACGAACCGGCGCCGCTTCTGCCTGTTTTCCAGGCTTTGCCACGAACCAAGGAGCATCATCAGCCTCGTCACTGGTGGCGGCGAGTCCTGAGGTGGCTTAGGTGAGTCGAGCCTTCCAGGAACGTCCGTTGTCCGTAGCCTACGGCGTGTCATTTGGACGTCAGTCGGAAGGAGGTTTCCCTTTCTGAAAGGGAACCGGTTTCTCGTGCCAAGCGGTTGCCTCTCCTGAAGTTCCCACGAGAGGGGATCCTCGGAGACGATGCGCTGGGCAGCAGAAGTCATCAGCGAGGAGACGTCGCGCGCTCTATTAAATAGGGACAAAAAGAAAGACGATGTCCTTCCAAAGGCCCGAGCGCGGCACCTCTTCCGACGGCCGATGGCATGGCCGGCCTTTGGGCTCTGGGTCCCCCGTAACAGCGGGGACACGGCCAAACCCTGTTCCTCTGCGTGTTCGGCACAGCCAAAAGCCTTGGCCGGTCCGCCGGTCGTTTTCGGTAGCCTGGTGGATCGCGGCACCGGGGATTGGATTTCCCCCCGCCAAAAGTACAGCCGTTTGGGGAATCTCTTACCTTCCTGGTTTTTTCTATCGTAAAGGAGACTTTAAAAAAAGGGTTAAAGTCGTATAACGTGCAAACTGACTTGCAGGCTTTAAACGGCAACCGTCCACCGGCTGTAGCCTACAGCGTCTTAGGCGTCCCTAAGCGGCGAGGTATTTGTTCCAAATCTTTGAAAAGAGAGGCGACTGAAGGTAACGGGTTGGGTTTTTGGTTGGGTTTTTTTTCTAGTTTTTTTGTTTTTTGTTTTCCCCCCCCCTTTTCTTTAGGCGGAGCGCTCTGAAGAACCTGATTTCTGCCTGGCTTTCAGCGTCGCGTTTCCCCGGCAGTGCGGTAGCATCTCTCTCGGGCAGTGCCGCCGGCCAGATGTCCCTCCTCCTTGGGTAGGAGAGAAAGCAGCCCCCGGTCAAATGACAACTGCGCGTTCTGGAGACGGAGAGCGCAACGGTGGGGGTTCGGAGCTGTGCCAGTTGAATTCGCGCCGAAGAAAAAGTCCGAGGCTTTTCTAGCGTGAGTATTTTTCTTGGCCGTATCTAAACGCGCGCAGAGCTTTCCAGCGGCAGGGAAAGGGAAGGGAGGAGGCGCTTCCCCCCAGCGGGCGGAGGGTTTGTTACGCTGTTAGGCTGAGAAGGTGTTGCAAGTGGCACGGGTCAGTCTGAATAGGGACCTGAAGCGTCGGGATGGCTCCGGCTTTGGCAGGCCGTGCCGTCTTTGGAGCGGAGCTGTTTCCCCGCAATCCTCCTGTAGCTCAGCTCCTGTCCTGTCCCTCGGCCGGAGGGAATTCCTCTACTCTCTTCGGTGCTCTTTCGTTTGATGATGCTGATCTCCGGTTGGGGTTTGCTGTTTGTTTTGCAGGTGCCTCGTTGTCCGCGTCTCGTGCTGCTCGACAGATGCCCCGGCCCGGGTTTGCAGCCGGTGGTGGAGCCGCCTGAGGGGAAGGGGCCAGCCCTGGGTCTGGTCGTTCGGTGCATTTTTTGGGGCGAATTAAAAAAAACGGTGTGTGTGGGGGGGGTGGTGGTGGTGTGATGATGTCATTTGGGGCAGCCGGATGTCAGCGGGGGAGCGACGGTGCGGCGGAGGAGCAGGTGAGTGGGGGTTAAGTGGGGTTCCCCCCACAAGAGGGTGGGTCACGGCCCCCAAACGCCTGAAAACTTGGTGCGGGGCAGGTGGTTGGGGTTTTGGGCGGTGGTGTTTAAAAAATGTTAAAAGCTGTATATGCGGGGGTGAGGCATTGGAGTAGAGAACAATCTCTCATTTTTCTGTGTGTTGAAAAATAATATTCCCTTACGTATATAAAAGGAGTTCCAAATACCAACCCGTATCTCTAAGGATTCTGTATTATTTAATGGGAGTTTAGACGACGGAAAGATTTTTTTAAAAGATTTATTTATAAAGAGAGATTGAAGCGTCAAAGCGGATGTCTGGACAGGTCGCTAGTCCAATTGGATGTTGTCTATCGTGCGTGTTAATCTGTAAGTCTAAACAGATGTGACTCTTAGCAGAGGTTCTGTCGAAGTGTATCAAGAGCATCCGTTTTCCCTAAGTCTTACCCACGGGTCGGTCAGTGCGGAGGCGTAAACGCCTGTGCTGTAGATGGTTCCAGACTGCAAAGAGAGCCTATCGCTAGAAGGGATTTCCAAACTGGCCCTCCCCTCTGCTCTCTCTTGCCGGCGTCCAAGCGCTTTCAAAAGCGCTTTAAGCAGGAGTGTTGATTCCCAGGAGGATAGGGAAGCTCTACAGAGAGACTTAGGTAGATTGGATCGTTGGGCCAACATCAGTGGTATGAGTTTCAACAAGGGCAAGTGCCAGGTTCTGCGCGTGGGCCACAATAACCCCGAGCAGCGCTACAGGCTTGGGGAAACGTGGCTGGAAAACCACCTGGAAGAAAGAGACCTGGGGGTGCTAATGGACAAGCGGCTGAACGTGAGCCGGCAGTGTGCCCAGGTGGCCACGAAAGCCAACGGCATCCTGGCTTGTATTAGAAACAGCGTGAGCAGCAGAAGTAGGGAGGCGATTGTGCCCCTGTACTCGGCACTGGTGAGGCCACACCTGGAGTATTGCGTCCGGTTTTGGGCACCTCAATCCAAGAGAGATGTCGAGGTGCTGGAGCGAGTGCAGAGGAGGGCAACGAAGCTGGTGAAGGGCCTGGAAAACAAATCCTATGAAGAGCGGTTGAAGGAGCTGGGACTGTTTAGTATGAGGAAGAGGGGGCTGAGGGGAGACCTCGTCACTCTCTAAAACTACTTGAAAGGACACTGTAGAGAGGTCGGTGCTGGTCTCCTGGCACAGGTAGGTAATGACAGAACGAGAGGGAACGGCTTCAAGCTCCAACAGGGTAGGTTTAGACTGGACATTAGGAAAGAATGTTTCACAGAGGGAGTGGTCGGGCATTGGAACAGGCTACCCAGGGAGGTGGTCGAGTCACCATCCCTGGATGTGTTTAAGAACCGTTGAGATGTGGTGTTGGGGGATATGGTGTAGGGGAGAACTTTGTAGAGTAGGGTAGATGGTTGGACTCGATGATCCCAAGGGTCTCTTGCAACCTAGACGATTCTATGATTCTATGAAAAGCAGCCCCTTCCCCCGTTTCCCCTCCCGCCCTGGGGAGCTGGGTCGGTGCAGCGGGACAGGAGGAAAAAAACGCAGCCCCGTTTTCCTGCAGGGACGCAAAGCTCCCCGATGTCTCTGTGGTGGATAAGGCGGCACCCCCGCCTGCCTTCCTGGACGCCGGCGGACTGGCTGCTGTCGCCCCCACGGCCCCCGGGGCCACGCGCAGAGCGCCGCGGCGTCCCTGGGGCTGGTTGCGGGGCGAACACCGGAGGTTTTTGGCGCCGAGGCGACGGCTGCGGCTGCCCGGACTGCGAGCGGGGACGGGGCAGAGAGCGGGAAGGCCTGCCCGCCGGTAAGTGGTCACGGTCCCTGGGTGGAGGGAAGCGGGCTGAGAGCGGTCACCGCTCATGGCCCCGGTGAGGTCTCAGAGGGGGACAAGGAAGGGGGCGTGGGCGTGGGCGCTGCCCGGTGCTTTCCGCCCGCTGCGGACCGGTCCGCAGCGATTTCTGGGCTGGCCGCCGTTTTCCCCCGGCCCCCTCCGGTTCCGGAGCGGCTCGGCCCGCCCATACCGCGCGCCCATTGGTCGCGGTGCCGTAAGCGGCGTCCGTCCTCTAGGAGCCCCCGTCCCATTGGTCGATCGCGCCGTCAATCTCCAGCGCCTCCCAGTCCGGCCAATCGGAGCGCGGCAGGCGATCCGACCAATCGGAGCGGGGCGGTCGCGTTGTGATTGGCTCGTCCTCCTGTCAATCCGCCCGGGGGCGGTTGCCCTGGTGAGGAAGCCCCGCCCGGTCGCGCATGCGCAGTAGTAAGGACGGCGCCGCCCTCACTACTGCGCATGCGCCACCGGGCGGGGCGTCCTCACCATGGCAACCGCCATTGACGTCCCACTCCGGCCAATCGGAGCGCGGCAGGCGATCCGACCAATCGGAGCGCGGCGGTCGCGTTGTGATTGGCTCGTCCTCCTGTCAATCCGCCCGGGGGCGGTTGCCATGGTGAGGAAGCCCCGCCCGGTCGCGCATGCGCAGTAGTAAGGGCGGCGCCGTGCTCGCTACTGCCGCCTTGTGGACAAAAATCGGTACTGCAGGTGGGGGGCGCGCATGCGCAGTGGAAAGAGTGGCGCCGCCCTCGCTGCTGCCGCCGCTTGTGGACAAAAAGCGGTACTGCAGGTACGGGGGTAGGGGGGTCCGGCCGCATGCGCAGTGGACGGGGGGGGGGGGGCGCTGCGCTCGCCGCTGCCGCCCGTGCCAGCAGAAACCGGCGCTGCAGCTCGGCGGATGCGGGGGGGGAAGGCGGAGCCCTGGGAGGTTCCATTTTCCCCAAATTGGGGAAAATTATTCAATTTGGGTTTTTTTTTCGGTGCTTTTCCGCAACGGAAAAGACTTCAGGGTTTTGTTAGGGTTTTTCTTGCCCTTCCCCGCCGCCGGGGACGGCGCCCATGCGGGGGCTGACGCTGCAGAACCGTAAATTGAACCCCCAAATTGAACCCCGAACATGAATAACATTTTCCCCAATTTGGGGAAAAGGGAACCTTCCCCGGTCCCGCCTCCCCCCGCTCCCCGAGCCGCACCGCCGGTTTCTGCTGGCACGGGCGGCAGCGGCGGCGAGCGCAGCGCCCCCCTTTCTACTGGGCATGCGCGTCCCCCCCCCCCCCGCCCTGTACCTGCGTACCTGCAGTACCGCTTTTTGTCCACGAGGGGGCAGTAGCGAGCACGGCGCCGCCCTCACTACTGCGCATGCGCGACCAGGAGGGGGCTTCCTCACCATGGCAACCGCCATTAGCGTCCCAGTCCGGCCAATCGGAGCGCGGCAGGCGATCCGACCAATCGGAGCGCGGCGGTCGCGTTGTGATTGGCTCGTCCTCCTGTCAATCCGCCCGGGGGCGGTTGCCATGGTGTGGAAGCCCCGCCCGGTCGCGCATGCGCAGTAGTAAGGACGGCGCCGCCCTCACTACTGCGCATGCGCCACCGGGCGGGGCGTCCTCACCATGGCAACCGCCCCCTGGCGGATTGACAGGAGGACGAGCCAATCACAGCGCGACCGCCGCGCTCCGATTGGTCGGATCGCCTGCCGCGCTCCGATTGGCCGGGGTGGGAGGCGCTGAAGATTGACGGCGCGACCGACCAATGGGACGGGCTCCCCGAGGACGGAAGCCGCTTCCGGCGCCGTGACCAATGGGCGCGCCGCATGGGCGGGCCGAGCCGCTGCGGAAGCGGAGGGGGCCGGGGGAAAATGGCGGCGCGCGCAGAAGCGGCTGCGGCGCGGCGCGGCGCGGCGCGGACCGGACCGCACCGGACCGGCGCGGGCGGAAAGCACCGGGCAGCCGGACAGCGTCGCGGTGCCGCTGGACAGCGTCGCGGTGCCGCTGGACAGCGTCGAGGCCAGCGGGGGGGCGCGGGGAAGGCGGCCGGGGTCCCGAGGCGGCTCCGAGGGGAGACGGCGTTGCGGGGGGGCGGGCTGAGGCGTCTGGGGAGGTGCTCGCGGCTCCCGGGGCTGGCAAACGGGCTCGCGTGGCTGGTGTTGGGGCTTCAGCCGGAGAAGGAGTCGTGTGGCTTTGGGCTGAGGGGCGGGGGTGGAGTCCGGCGTTTTGGGGACTTGAGCAGAGGCTCAGCGGCTGGGTTTTGGGGCTCGGAAGGGGGCAGTAAGTGATGCGGTTCGGGGGCGGAGAGCAGAAGCCGTTTTGGCTGGTTCTGCAGGGGGGGTGGGCAGGAGGGCGTTGGGGGCTGCGGGGGAAAGCAGGGGCTGGGCGGGCTGCGGGGTGCTCAAACAGCAGGTGAGGTTTTCAAATCTGCAACTTGTAACTGTTGCAGCTTTATTCTGGCTTCCTCCATTTTTGCAAAAGCTTCTGTTGCTAGACAGAGCATTCCTCTGTGTATCAGCTACTTGAGCTAGTTTATTTCAATGCGTCTGATCAGGTTTGTCTGTTCAGCAAAGTGGCATTTAAAGGTGACGTTTCACCGGATGCCAGCGGCTGTGCCTTATTTCCAGTATAAAGATGTATTCCCCAAATATCAGAGTGGGATATAACAACTGCAGCTGGTCAAAAGTAACACTGAAATGCAAAATTTAGAATTTCTTTTTTCCCATTGGCTCCTCCTCAGTATGAACACAAAGTTAATTTCTATTCTTAATTCCTATTTATGCTACATATATGAAGGATGAACGCGAGGAAGGAAAGGAGACCATAAAATACTGGCCTATTGCTATTTGTATGCTGTGCTTTGAACAGAAGAGACAAAACTGTCCTTTTTGTGAAATAATACTGGCTGTATCAGTGCCGTCCTCGTGTTTTTCTTCAAAAATGTGAGATTTGTTGCCCCGAATGGTGAGAGTAGTTTTTGTTAATGGAAGTCGCAAGAGGTTCTGCCACCTTAAAAACCATAGAATCGTAGAATGGTTAGAATTGGAAGGGACCTTCAAGATCATGGTGTTGCAGCCCCCCTGCCTTGGGCAGGGACGCCTCCACTAGAGCGGGTTGCTCAAAGCCCCGTCCAGCCTGGCCTTAAACACTTCCAGGGATGGGGCATCCACAGCTTCCCCGGGCAACCTGTTCCAGTGCCTCACCACCCTCACGGTAAAGAATTTCCTCCTAACATCTAGTCTGAATCTCCCCTCTTCCGATTTAAAACCGTTACCCCTTGTCCTGTCGCTACCTTTCCCGACAGAGAGTCCCTCTCCGGCTCTCCCGTAGGCTCCCTTCAGATATTGGAAGGCTGCTCTGAGGTCTCCCCGGAGCCTTCTCTTCTCCAGGCTGAACAACCCCAGCTCTCTCAGTCTCTCTTCACAGGGGAGGTGCTCCGTCCCTCCGATGGTTTTCGTGGCCCTCCGCTGGGCCCCTTCCAACAGGTCCACGTCCTTCCCGTGTCGAGGACTCCAAAGCTGGACACCGTACTCCAGGTGGGGTCTCGCGCGCGCAGAGTAGAGGGGGGTAGAATCGCCTCCCGTGACCCGCTGGCCACGCTTCTCTTGATGCAGCCCAGGGTGGGGTTGGCTTTCTGGGCTGCCAGCGCGCGTTGCCGGCTCGTACTGACATGTAATAATGCTACTGACGTACCGTTAGCAGCCTCGTGTTAAAAGAAGCAAGAAGCTGTAATATCCTTAATTTAGACAGTTTTTACGTGAAATGGTGCATCCTCACTGTTTTGTCACTTTCAGGAGCGAGCAATTGACCGAGAGCACGAGAGAGACCTTTTCCAGCAAGAGATAGGGAAGCCGGAACAACAGCTTAAGGTTCCACAAAGGATTCGGCCTGTCAGCGAGCATCAAACCGGAGAGGTAACGCGCGCTATTGCTTGTACTCAAGGGATCTAAATGGTACGCTGACAGCCGTTCGGATACCCTAGGGAAGCTGTTTTATGGTGTCCCTAACCTGCATCCGTTCGCAAGGCAGGAAAGGAAATCCCCCGAGATGCAAGGCTACGGTGTCGGGGGAACGTGGGGAAAGTGTGTTCTGGGTGTTTTTTGAGTCGGTCGGTTGGATGTTTTTAGTAGCAGACACACAGAAGCCTCGTAACTTTCAAAAAGACTCCCTCGCGTAACTTAATTTAGAAAATGGGGTTTTCAAAAGCCCGTGGAAACATTCAGGACTCCTGTAGCGATTCCCCCTGCTCTTGTGTCCTTTTGTGACATCCTGTTGGTAGCACGGGTACGGGCACCGCAGGAACGCAGTGACCAAGGGGTCACAGCCGAGACGTAGCGGCGCTCTCTGCGTGCGCCTCCCCGGGAGACGTCTGTCTCCCCTGAAACAATCTGGTGACCGCAGAAGGGCAGCTCGAGGAAGTCACAGCAACCTCTTAGGCCCAGCAAAAGCCAGAAAAGCGACAGCGGTGCAAACGCTGTGTATTGTGAAGCTTTTTGCCTGTTTTGTTTGGTGACCTTTGGGTCAATTAAACTGCATTTTATTTTTTGGTGGGTTTTCTCCTGTCTTGCTTTTAGAGCAAGGCTGATATTTTTGCGTGATTCTCTCGCCCGATTTTCAGTCTTCAGCTTCTTCTCAGGTGGCACTGCGATTTTCAAAGAAAAGCTCTTCCTTTCGGTTCAGTTCAGTTGCTGTCGTTCGGTTCTTAAATGGTAGCAACGTTTAGTATTCTATATTAGATAGTTTATGACCACAGACAGTAATGGGACATACATGGATAGACGTGAAATGTAAGTTGTCAAAATATTTATTGCCTTACAATTCTCGGAGGTAGGGGTGTGTTTCCTGGGGTTTCAAAATCTATTTCACTAAAAAGGTTTGTAACAAATCCTGCAAAGTGTTCAGCCCGTACCGGGCGACCTGGCTGTCGTCAGCCTCTGCGTACAAGGAGTGGTGGGCCATTAGCCGAATGTGTGTTAACCGACACGCGTGGAGCAATTCCGCATCCGTCTGCTTCTGTGGCAAAGCGGGTGCCCGCTCCTGTCCTACGGACACGTTCCACAGAGGGGGGAGGCACAATTAGTTTTCCTGAATCCGGGATGTTCGTTTTGAGTTCGTTTTGTGATGCGTCTCCTCATAATTTGAGGCATGGGTAGCGTGTGAATTCCTAGTTAAAATTCTCACAGTTAAAAAGGCAAAACTTCTCCCGAGAAAAAAAATTTCAAATTTGATTGCATAATGAAACGAGGCCTGTTTTTCTGCACAGAAACGATTTGTGGGAATCGTCCTGAATTACAAGCGTGTATACCCAGATGTGTACACTCCAAGTTGGCAGATAGGCTGCAGCAGCAATGTAAAGCATGCTTTAAGGTGAAAGATGGCTGTAACTGTGATGAAAACGTTAAGGTTCGTACTAGATGCTTTTAAAGTAGGATTTTTCACAGGCAGGCGCAGCGGCAATTTTAGAGCCGAGTGGTGCCGAATATTACCCATTTACAGACAGAATTCTCGGTACTGTCTTAGATTTACATCGAATTTCTATCAAATGAGCCACCTAGCCTTCCTATATAGTATATTTTGGTGCCCCGATATTACTTGGCGTATTTCATAAGTATACCTTTTATGGCCGTTTCTCGTGCTTTTCCGAGAGAGCTGCTTTACTTTTTCATAGTTGCACGGTTTTTGAATGCCTCTTCTGCCTTTCAGATCTTCTCTTTCTCCTACGCCTTAAATACTCGTACAAGAACAGGCAGAAAATGTTATGTGCAGCTGTAACGTGCTTTGGGGTTTTTTTTGGTAGGATGAAATGGAAATACTGGGACTGGCGATCCAGAAGTCTGAAGAAGCCACCGTAAAGGACCGTCCCAGTGACTACCGTCGAGTTAGGATTATTAAAAGCACCAAAGCGACACGCTCGTAGAGATGGGGACTACCTCTGGACACGTGTTAATCCCGGTCAGGTGTCCTCGGGATACAGATGGTCTGCGCTTCCTGCTCTGACAAGACAGAAGCGATGAGCTTCAGGATGAGCTCCTGAAGACAAGAAAGAGGCCAGGTGCCGGGGTTATTGTCTCTTTGTTTGTTTGTTTGTTTGTTTGTTTGTTTTGGGCGGGGGGTGGCGGGCGGGCGTGCGTGTGGGCGTGTGGCTTCCAAAACAGGGTGCGCGGTTGACTGCAGGTGGCAGCCTGCAGAGCTCTTTTGCTGCCTGACCTCGCCTTTTCTTTGTCACTCCTCTTTCATGGCATCTGCGCTGAAAGCCGGGGCGGTCAACGAAGAGACGTGGACAAAACGGGACGAACCGGCGCCGCTTCTGCCTGTTTTCCAGGCTTTGCCACGAACCAAGGAGCATCATCAGCCTCGTCACTGGTGGCGGCGAGTCCTGAGGTGGCTTAGGTGAGTCGAGCCTTCCAGGAACGTCCGTTGTCCGTAGCCTACGGCGTGTCATTTGGACGTCAGTCGGAAGGAGGTTTCCCTTTCTGAAAGGGAACCGGTTTCTCGTGCCAAGCGGTTGCCTCTCCTGAAGTTCCCACGAGAGGGGATCCTCGGAGACGATGCGCTGGGCAGCAGAAGTCATCAGCGAGGAGACGTCGCGCGCTCTATTAAATAGGGACAAAAAGAAAGACGATGTCCTTCCAAAGGCCCGAGCGCGGCACCTCTTCCGACGGCCGATGGCATGGCCGGCCTTTGGGCTCTGGGTCCCCCGTAACAGCGGGGACACGGCCAAACCCTGTTCCTCTGCGTGTTCGGCACAGCCAAAAGCCTTGGCCGGTCCGCCGGTCGTTTTCGGTAGCCTGGTGGATCGCGGCACCGGGGATTGGATTTCCCCCCGCCAAAAGTACAGCCGTTTGGGGAATCTCTTACCTTCCTGGTTTTTTCTATCGTAAAGGAGACTTTAAAAAAAGGGTTAAAGTCGTATAACGTGCAAACTGACTTGCAGGCTTTAAACGGCAACCGTCCACCGGCTGTAGCCTACAGCGTCTTAGGCGTCCCTAAGCGGCGAGGTATTTGTTCCAAATCTTTGAAAAGAGAGGCGACTGAAGGTAACGGGTTGGGTTTTTGGTTGGGTTTTTTTTCTAGTTTTTTTGTTTTTTGTTTTCCCCCCCCCTTTTCTTTAGGCGGAGCGCTCTGAAGAACCTGATTTCTGCCTGGCTTTCAGCGTCGCGTTTCCCCGGCAGTGCGGTAGCATCTCTCTCGGGCAGTGCCGCCGGCCAGATGTCCCTCCTCCTTGGGTAGGAGAGAAAGCAGCCCCCGGTCAAATGACAACTGCGCGTTCTGGAGACGGAGAGCGCAACGGTGGGGGTTCGGAGCTGTGCCAGTTGAATTCGCGCCGAAGAAAAAGTCCGAGGCTTTTCTAGCGTGAGTATTTTTCTTGGCCGTATCTAAACGCGCGCAGAGCTTTCCAGCGGCAGGGAAAGGGAAGGGAGGAGGCGCTTCCCCCCAGCGGGCGGAGGGTTTGTTACGCTGTTAGGCTGAGAAGGTGTTGCAAGTGGCACGGGTCAGTCTGAATAGGGACCTGAAGCGTCGGGATGGCTCCGGCTTTGGCAGGCCGTGCCGTCTTTGGAGCGGAGCTGTTTCCCCGCAATCCTCCTGTAGCTCAGCTCCTGTCCTGTCCCTCGGCCGGAGGGAATTCCTCTACTCTCTTCGGTGCTCTTTCGTTTGATGATGCTGATCTCCGGTTGGGGTTTGCTGTTTGTTTTGCAGGTGCCTCGTTGTCCGCGTCTCGTGCTGCTCGACAGATGCCCCGGCCCGGGTTTGCAGCCGGTGGTGGAGCCGCCTGAGGGGAAGGGGCCAGCCCTGGGTCTGGTCGTTCGGTGCATTTTTTGGGGCGAATTAAAAAAACCGGTGTGTGTGGGGGGGGTGGTGGTGGTGTGATGATGTCATTTGGGGCAGCCGGATGTCAGCGGGGGAGCGACGGTGCGGCGGAGGAGCAGGTGAGTGGGGGTTAAGTGGGGTTCCCCCCACAAGAGGGTGGGTCACGGCCCCCAAACGCCTGAAAACTTGGTGCGGGGCAGGTGGTTGGGGTTTTGGGCGGTGGTGTTTAAAAAATGTTAAAAGCTGTATATGCGGGGGTGAGGCATTGGAGTAGAGAACAATCTCTCATTTTTCTGTGTGTTGAAAAATAATATTCCCTTACGTATATAAAAGGAGTTCCAAATACCAACCCGTATCTCTAAGGATTCTGTATTATTTAATGGGAGTTTAGACGACGGAAAGATTTTTTTAAAAGATTTATTTATAAAGAGAGATTGAAGCGTCAAAGCGGATGTCTGGACAGGTCGCTAGTCCAATTGGATGTTGTCTATCGTGCGTGTTAATCTGTAAGTCTAAACAGATGTGACTCTTAGCAGAGGTTCTGTCGAAGTGTATCAAGAGCATCCGTTTTCCCTAAGTCTTACCCACGGGTCGGTCAGTGCGGAGGCGTAAACGCCTGTGCTGTAGATGGTTCCAGACTGCAAAGAGAGCCTATCGCTAGAAGGGATTTCCAAACTGGCCCTCCCCTCTGCTCTCTCTTGCCGGCGTCCAAGCGCTTTCAAAAGCGCTTTAAGCAGGAGTGTTGATTCCCAGGAGGATAGGGAAGCTCTACAGAGAGACTTAGGTAGATTGGATCGTTGGGCCAACATCAGTGGTATGAGTTTCAACAAGGGCAAGTGCCAGGTTCTGCGCGTGGGCCACAATAACCCCGAGCAGCGCTACAGGCTTGGGGAAACGTGGCTGGAAAACCACCTGGAAGAAAGAGACCTGGGGGTGCTAATGGACAAGCGGCTGAACGTGAGCCGGCAGTGTGCCCAGGTGGCCACGAAAGCCAACGGCATCCTGGCTTGTATTAGAAACAGCGTGAGCAGCAGAAGTAGGGAGGCGATTGTGCCCCTGTACTCGGCACTGGTGAGGCCACACCTGGAGTATTGCGTCCGGTTTTGGGCACCTCAATCCAAGAGAGATGTCGAGGTGCTGGAGCGAGTGCAGAGGAGGGCAACGAAGCTGGTGAAGGGCCTGGAAAACAAATCCTATGAAGAGCGGTTGAAGGAGCTGGGACTGTTTAGTATGAGGAAGAGGGGGCTGAGGGGAGACCTCGTCACTCTCTAAAACTACTTGAAAGGACACTGTAGAGAGGTCGGTGCTGGTCTCCTGGCACAGGTAGGTAATGACAGAACGAGAGGGAACGGCTTCAAGCTCCAACAGGGTAGGTTTAGACTGGACATTAGGAAAGAATGTTTCACAGAGGGAGTGGTCGGGCATTGGAACAGGCTACCCAGGGAGGTGGTCGAGTCACCATCCCTGGATGTGTTTAAGAACCGTTGAGATGTGGTGTTGGGGGATATGGTGTAGGGGAGAACTTTGTAGAGTAGGGTAGATGGTTGGACTCGATGATCCCAAGGGTCTCTTGCAACCTAGACGATTCTATGATTCTATGAAAAGCAGCCCCTTCCCCCGTTTCCCCTCCCGCCCTGGGGAGCTGGGTCGGTGCAGCGGGACAGGAGGAAAAAAACGCAGCCCCGTTTTCCTGCAGGGACGCAAAGCTCCCCGATGTCTCTGTGGTGGATAAGGCGGCACCCCCGCCTGCCTTCCTGGACGCCGGCGGACTGGCTGCTGTCGCCCCCACGGCCCCCGGGGCCACGCGCAGAGCGCCGCGGCGTCCCTGGGGCTGGTTGCGGGGCGAACACCGGAGGTTTTTGGCGCCGAGGCGACGGCTGCGGCTGCCCGGACTGCGAGCGGGGACGGGGCAGAGAGCGGGAAGGCCTGCCCGCCGGTAAGTGGTCACGGTCCCTGGGTGGAGGGAAGCGGGCTGAGAGCGGTCACCGCTCATGGCCCCGGTGAGGTCTCAGAGGGGGACAAGGAAGGGGGCGTGGGCGTGGGCGCTGCCCGGTGCTTTCCGGCCGCTGCGGACCGGTCCGCAGCGATTTCTGGGCTGGCCGCCGTTTTCCCCCGGCCCCCTCCGGTTCCGGAGCGGCTCGGCCCGCCCATACCGCGCGCCCATTGGTCGCGGTGCCGTAAGCGGCGTCCGTCCTCTAGGAGCCCCCGTCCCATTGGTCGATCGCGCCGTCAATCTCCAGCGCCTCCCAGTCCGGCCAATCGGAGCGCGGCAGGCGATCCGACCAATCGGAGCGGGGCGGTCGCGTTGTGATTGGCTCGTCCTCCTGTCAATCCGCCCGGGGGCGGTTGCCCTGGTGAGGAAGCCCCGCCCGGTCGCGCATGCGCAGTAGTAAGGACGGCGCCGCCCTCACTACTGCGCATGCGCCACCGGGCGGGGCGTCCTCACCATGGCAACCGCCATTGACGTCCCACTCCGGCCAATCGGAGCGCGGCAGGCGATCCGACCAATCGGAGCGCGGCGGTCGCGTTGTGATTGGCTCGTCCTCCTGTCAATCCGCCCGGGGGCGGTTGCCATGGTGAGGAAGCCCCGCCCGGTCGCGCATGCGCAGTAGTAAGGGCGGCGCCGTGCTCGCTACTGCCGCCTTGTGGACAAAAATCGGTACTGCAGGTGGGGGGCGCGCATGCGCAGTGGAAAGAGTGGCGCCGCCCTCGCTGCTGCCGCCGCTTGTGGACAAAAAGCGGTACTGCAGGTACGGGGGTAGGGGGGTCCGGCCGCATGCGCAGTGGACGGGGGGGGGGGGGCGCTGCGCTCGCCGCTGCCGCCCGTGCCAGCAGAAACCGGCGCTGCAGCTCGGCGGATGCGGGGGGGGAAGGCGGAGCCCTGGGAGGTTCCATTTTCCCCAAATTGGGGAAAATTATTCAATTTGGGTTTTTTTTTCGGTGCTTTTCCGCAACGGAAAAGACTTCAGGGTTTTGTTAGGGTTTTTCTTGCCCTTCCCCGCCGCCGGGGACGGCGCCCATGCGGGGGCTGACGCTGCAGAACCGTAAATTGAACCCCCAAATTGAACCCCGAACATGAATAACATTTTCCCCAATTTGGGGAAAAGGGAACCTTCCCCGGTCCCGCCTCCCCCCGCTCCCCGAGCCGCACCGCCGGTTTCTGCTGGCACGGGCGGCAGCGGCGGCGAGCGCAGCGCCCCCCTTTCTACTGGGCATGCGCGTCCCCCCCCCCCCCGCCCTGTACCTGCGTACCTGCAGTACCGCTTTTTGTCCACGAGGGGGCAGTAGCGAGCACGGCGCCGCCCTCACTACTGCGCATGCGCGACCAGGAGGGGGGCTTCCTCACCATGGCAACCGCCATTAGCGTCCCAGTCCGGCCAATCGGAGCGCGGCAGGCGATCCGACCAATCGGAGCGCGGCGGTCGCGTTGTGATTGGCTCGTCCTCCTGTCAATCCGCCCGGGGGCGGTTGCCATGGTGTGGAAGCCCCGCCCGGTCGCGCATGCGCAGTAGTAAGGACGGCGCCGCCCTCACTACTGCGCATGCGCCACCGGGCGGGGCGTCCTCACCATGGCAACCGCCCCCTGGCGGATTGACAGGAGGACGAGCCAATCACAGCGCGACCGCCGCGCTCCGATTGGTCGGATCGCCTGCCGCGCTCCGATTGGCCGGGGTGGGAGGCGCTGAAGATTGACGGCGCGACCGACCAATGGGACGGGCTCCCCGAGGACGGAAGCCGCTTCCGGCGCCGTGACCAATGGGCGCGCCGCATGGGCGGGCCGAGCCGCTGCGGAAGCGGAGGGGGCCGGGGGAAAATGGCGGCGCGCGCAGAAGCGGCTGCGGCGCGGCGCGGCGCGGCGCGGCGCGGACCGGACCGCACCGGACCGGACCGGCGCGGGCGGAAAGCACCGGGCAGCCGGACAGCGTCGCGGTGCCGCTGGACAGCGTCGCGGTGCCGCTGGACAGCGTCGAGGCCAGCGGGGGGGCGCGGGGAAGGCGGCCGGGGTCCCGAGGCGGCTCCGAGGGGAGACGGCGTTGCGGGGGGGCGGGCTGAGGCGTCTGGGGAGGTGCTCGCGGCTCCCGGGGCTGGCAAACGGGCTCGCGTGGCTGGTGTTGGGGCTTCAGCCGGAGAGGGAGTCGTGTGGCTTTGGGCTGAGGAGCGGGGGTGGAGTCCGGCATTTTAGGGACTTGAGCAGAGGCTCAGCGGCTGGGTTTTGGGGCTCGGAAGGGGGCAGTAAGTGATGCGGTTTGGGGGCGGAGAGAAGCCGTTTTGGCTGGTTCTGCAGGGGGGGTGGGCAGGAGGGCGTTGGGGGCTGCGGGGGAAAGCGGGGGCTGGGCGGGGTGCAGGGAAGCTCCCTGGAGGCGGAGGGTCTGGTCACATCAGACCCCGAAGTTAGGGAGGCCGGCACACACCTGCCTGAACTCAACCTGTGAGGTAGTCTGTGGGGGGAAAAGGCGCTTTTCAGACCCCACATGCCCTCTTTGGGTCCAGCTCTTAGAATAGTTAATAGTTAATGAGTCGTACAAACCGGTTAACATTTCTGCCACCTATGACGGTGATATTTAATTGTATTGTTTATTTCATTGTATTCTATTGTAATTGATGTTTAATTGCTGAGATATGAGGGTGACTGAGTGATGCCCTGGTCGAAAGGCCAGAGCAGTGCAAACAGCTGGAGCTTGCCGAGAGTAGGAGCTGAAATGGACTGGTGCAGAGCAGGGGCTTGCATTAGCCAGAGCTGGGGCAAGCAGGAGGTGCAGCGAGATGAAGTGCCTGCTGCCTAAATAGGTCTGACTCTTAACAGATATTCTATTTCAATGTAACAAGAGAATTTATGCACGGTTATTGCTTCGGGGAGTGGGGGAGGGTTGGCCCTGTCCCTTCTTCAGGGGATTGTGGAAAAGGGCTATGGGCGGGGCCCGGATGTGGTGGGCGCGGCCCGGGTCTGGTGGGCGGGGTCAGGGGTCGGTGGGCGGGCCCGGCATTTATAAGCCACAGCCCCTGGTCAGGGAGCTCAGTCTGCCCTGGGTTGTCTTTGGGGTCAGAGCTTTGCTGTGTCTTGAGTCAATTGTAGCCTTGGGGCTGGCTCAGCTGTGGGAGCAGGTGTGTTTGGGCATCTAGAGGAGCAGAGGTTAGAAGTGTGAGGTAAGACCTTCAGGACTGGTTAAGGTTTAGCAGTAAATATAAAATAAAGTAGAGTTTTATGCTGCTTTTTTTTTGTTTTAGGTCAGTAGTTTTTCTAATGTGTGTTCAGGGGCTGCAAGCTGGCTTTTATTTATTCCAGGTGCACTGTATTTTCCTGGATTTTTTGGTTTTTTTTAAGATGGAATTGTGGTTTCTTTCTCCAATTTTGTTGTATCCTTTGTAAGTTGCTGATACCATTTCTCTTAAAAAGACTGATGGTGAGATTATCTAGCAGGGGTTGGGGTGAGCATCTTGTATGCACCGGTATATGGAGTTTTAGCATTTCTGAAGAAAGCAGCAGGGATGTAAGGTATAGTGTCTTTTAGGGTATGGGATGAGTAGCCTTTCCCGATTGCCTGCAGAGAACTATGGTGTCCCTAGAGCTTTAGCAGGTTGCGGCAGCCCCTCGTAGATTGTGTCCAGGCATCACTTGTTTTGTGGGACTGCACCAGAGCCCAGAGTCCGTGGTAAGGCAGAAGATGGAAGGTGCCCACAGAGTGCAGGACACGGCTCGGAAGAGCAGCTCCCAAGGAGCAGCTGATGCAGGAGCTTCAGGGTTCAAACACAGGATTGGAAGTGTCAGGAAGAAGTGGGGTTCCTTCCTTGTTGATTCAGGAGTCAAGAAGGTTTTTCTAAAGCTTTGGGATTGGAGGATGGCTGGGAAAGAGTGGCAGGTTCATCGGTCTTTCTCATATTGGTTTAGCAGTTGGATTAAGGTGTCGATGAGGTCTGGTGTGTTAGAGTCTTTTGCCTTTGAGGTGAGCCAGGTAGTATCGAGGATGAGCATGGGACTGGTGATTGTTCACAAGCACAATGGTAATTTTGTTTTTCTTGGTCTTTTAGGTACCATAAATAATTGTTGCTGCAGCCTCTGATTCTGGGATTGGCATGGAGCCGGTGAGTGGAATGCCCCGGAGCTTCTGCGATTGAGGGTGGTGTGGAAGAGGTTGGCATTTACAGTCATGATGCGCACTGCTGGGGCTATGGTTTCTTCCTTTTTTTGCAGATGAAGAGGAAGCCGGTGACTGCAGGAATTGAGTTAGCTGTTTGGTGTGGGGTTTTTGTCAAGGATGAATTCAGACCCCTGGCTCTCTGAAAGCTAAGTTGAGGGGCCAACGTAGATAGTTGCAGAAAAGGGTATTAAAGTTAGGGAAGGGCAGAGGGCTGTTCAGGAGCAGTCCCCATGGGCAAGTAAAGGAAGCAGGTTTACTCTTAAGCACAACACCAGTGTGTCGCAGGCAGGGCAGTTCCAGCCCATGTCTGTTGTTGTTTGTGTGGTCCATCTTCTGTGTCTTAGACCTTTTTTGGGTCTTGCTGTCCTCTTTATGCTTAAGGAGTACGGCATGAACCTTGGCATGCTCGGGTGCTGCTTTTCTTGTGTTCCAAACTTAATGTGTGGATTGGTCTCATATCACAGAAGATTCTGGATGGTGCTCTTTTGCAGCGTTATTCCTGTCTTCCTGAGCAGCTCTGCTTTGTAGCCATCTGTTTCTAGGGAGTGGAACTTCTTCCCCGCATCCTTACATTCTTAGGTCTTGAAGCCCGGCTTCCTGTACATACATCATCTCAGTTCTTGGAGTCACTTCTTTTCCTGGGCCGTGACGTTCTACAGTTAGTTTCTGGGATTTCCCTCGAACATGCTCATGTCATCATCATGGTCCTATGGGTCGTCTTGCACGATGGCATCTTCCAGCCAAGTGTCATTATTCTGGCTGAGAGTTTTCTCTCACCTTTGAGGTGTGTTGTTCTTCGTGTTGTGTGTAGTGTCGGTCTGTCCTTGTGTGTGTTTGGCTTGGAGCCGCCCTGACCAGGGGTGCAGAGTCAGGAGTAGGAGGAACAGCGGTAAGAGTCTGTGGTTAATATGTGGATCTGCCCAGACTGTTGAGGCAAAGGTGGTACTGTCATCTCAGGTCGAGCAGACATCAGTGGGTTCTGTGGACAATTTTTTCATTATTGTTTTATGGGGAAGAGCAGAGCTCTGTGGGAGGGGCTGTTCAGTGGTAGCGAAGCAGATTACATCTCAAAGTTAAGGTTGCTTTGTCTGGGGCCTGGATTTCTGGGTTTTATTGTTTTGATTTTTTTTTTTTTTTTTTAATGGCAGCCTGTAGTTGGACTCTATATGACATTTGTAAATGGGAACAAGAGCTTTGGAATTATGAAGGTATTGCTCTGAGTCCAGGTGACTTCTTCAGTATTGTTGCTTCAGATGCAGAGGAACAAGCTGCGCAGGGCAATGTAGGAGACCTGAGCAGAGTGCCGCCAGAAGGTGCGTCCGTGTGTGGTATTAGAAGGAAGATGTGTCTGGTGGCTCTGACTACTTCATGGTATTTTTTTTAATTTGAAGCTTTGAATCAATGTGCGACGTGGGATACGGGCACCAGGGCTGACTCGAGCAAGGTGAGCAGCGATTGCTGGGCTGAAGTATCCTTTTGTTTCCGGGAGGTCTTTTGCTGGTGGAGTTCCAAGCGACCCCTGTTATTTGGGTTTGACGGGTGGTGTGCAAGCCTGAGGCTGGCAACCCAGACTTGCACGGAGGATGGGCCCTTTAGCTGTCAAGGTAAAGGGGCAGGAGATGGGAACCGGTACGCACAGGCTGCGGTTTCGGGCAGTATCTCAGCACGTGTCATTTTGCTTGTGTTTTTGCAGGTGCCGCAGACGGGCTCGGAGGGGTGACGCCGCACGCTGATGAGCGGTTCGAGCTGGTGAGGCTGTTGTGGGCGGGGTTGGCGTCTAATAGCAAAGTATTAGGTGGCAGCTCATTGAAGTGTTTCTCTCTGGTTTTGCAGGCGCTGTGCGGGCTGCCTTTGGAAGCGGATGAGCATCTGAGATGAGCCGGGTAGTAGAGAGGAGGCGCCTGGGGCTGGAGATTTCTTGCACGTTCAATGGTATTTTTGTGTCCCTTGGTTTCTTAGGCACCACGAGCAGTGACTGCTGATGAGCCCAACTCTGGACTCCGTGCGGAGCAGGTGAGCAGAATGTCGTGGCGTATGTGAGGAAGGGGGATGTTGTGTGAAAGGTCCGTGTTGACCCATGTGGTGCTCACTGTTTTGTGTGGAATGCATTGTTCCTTCTTTCCTTGTTTTTTTTCCAGATGATGTGTAGGAGCCTAGGGGCTGCAGGATTGATCCCGTTGGCTGGCTGTGGTTTTTCTTGTGGAGGACGGCTTCAGGCCCCTGGCCTTCTGAAAGCTAAGTTGAGGGTTTGGCGCTGGTGATTGTTTGAGGGAGGGAAGGGACAAGGTTGGGAGCTGCAGGGAGGGGTTTTAAAGTCGGAGCGGGGCAGGGGGCTGTCCTGGAGCAGTCCCCTTTGGCTAGGTAAAGGGAACGGATTTCATTTCAGCACAAAGCTGGCGTGTGCCGGGCAGGGCAGTTCCGGCCGGTGTCTGTTGTGTGTTTTGTGTTGTCTGTCTCCTGTATCTTAGACTTTCCTCAGGTCTTGATGTCCTCGTTGCTCTGTGCGCTCAAGGGGCATGGCGCACATCACCGTTAGGGTCTCGAAGGTGTGTACTCATCAGCATCGTGCCCGATGGGCGCTTCTTTTCTTGCATAACAATCTTAAAGCACGGATCGGGCTTCCATCTCAGACGTTTCTGCAAGGTCCTCTCTTTGTGTTGTGTCTCCAGCTACGTGAGCGGCTCTCTTCTCTAGGCATCCGTTTTCAGGGACTGGGATTTCTTCCCTGCATCCATACGTTCCCAGGTCTTGAAGCCAGGCTTCTTGCACTCAGATCCTCTCTGTTTTTACAGGATCTTCTTGTAGTGGTACATTGCATTTGGTTCTCTTACGGCATCACCGTAGAGCCTCCTTGCATCAGCGTTGCTGCCCCTAGGGTCTTCTTGCCTGAGGGCTCCTCCGGTCTGGAAGTCATTCTTCTTGTGCGGAATGTTGTCTGATCTTGAAGTCGCATTGTCTACCGTGTTGTGTGGTGTTGGGCTGCACAGGGGTGTGTTTGGCGTGGAGCTGCCCTGCCCCGGGGGTGTAGACTCAGCAGTAGGTGGAACAACTATAAGAGCCTACATTGTATTGCGGGTGAAGTTCCAAGTGTCCTTTGGTCTCTTGTACGGTTGGTGCGCGAGCCTTAAAGTTGTAGCTCAAAATTACAGAGGGCAGGTGGGCGAGTGGCCAAGGCAAGGGAGTGGGAGACGGGAAGAGCTAGTGACTGGCTGAGATTTCAGGCAGTACCTCAGCATGTGCCTTTTGCTTTGTATTTTTCAGATGCCTCACGCAGGCTCAGGGAAGCGAAGCCTCATGCCCGCGAGCGGGCCGAGAAGGTGAGGCTGTTGTGGGCCATGTTGGTATCTAATGGTGAAGTATGATATGGCAGCTTGGCAAAGTATTTACCTTGTGGTTTTGCAGGTTCTCTGTGAGCTGCCTTTGGAAGTTGATGAGCATTAGAGGTGAGCTGGGGCAGGTGCGAGGAGGAGTGTGGGGCCAGACTTCTCACACGTGCGACAGCAGTTTTGTTTCTTGGTATCTCAAGCAGCGATGGCCACAGCTTCTGGCTCCAGAATGAGCAGGTGAGCAGAATCCTATTGTACTTTTGAGCTAGTGGAAGTTGTGGAAGACGTTGGCATTGAATTCTCTGATAGTTCTTGCAGTTCTTGTTTCAGGGTTTTGTTTTTTTTTTTTTAGTTGTAGATGATGAAGATCAACCCGGTGACTGCAGGAGGGTCCCAGATAGCTGATGTGGTTGGTTGTTGGTTTTTGGGTTTGTGTTTTTTGTTTTTTGGGTTTTTTTGTAATGGGGAATTTAAGACCCCCAGTCCTCTTTGATCTAAGTTGAGGGACCAGGGCTGGGGAGGGGCTGGGAGGAGGGGACAACATTGGGAGTTGCAGGGAGGGATTTTGAAGTTAGCATACGGGAGAGCATTGACAGCTGTGGTCCCCTTTAGGCAAGTTATGGGAGCAGGTTACTTTTCAGCAAGAAGCTAGGTTGTGCCTGGCCAGGGCGGTTCCAGCCTGTGTTTGTTACTGTATAGTTTGTATGCTCTGTCTTCTGTGTTTTAGAGCTTCCTCAGATCTCGATGTCCTCTTTACTCTCAAGGGGCATCGCGTGCATCTCAGGAACCATCCCTAGAGTCTTCAACGCCTGTACTCATCGGCATAGCGCCAGTTGGATGCTGCTTTTCTTGTGTTCCAAACTTAATGTGTGGATTGGTCTCATATCACAGAAGATTCCGGATGGTGCTCTTTTGCAGCGTTATTCCTGTCTTCCTGAGCAGCTCTGCTTTTCAGTCGCCTGTTTCTGGGGGATGCAGCTTCATCCTCGCATCCTTACGTTCTTAGGTCTTGAAGCCAGACTTCCCACATATACTTCGTCTCTATTTCGAGAGTCACTTCTTGTCCTGGGTCATTACGTTGTACTCGCTTTCTGGGGTTTCCCTAGAACATCCTCATGTCATCATCATGTTCTTCTTGCCTGATGACATCTTCCAGCCAAGTGTCATTATTCTGGCTGAGAGTTTTCTCTCACCTTTGAGGTGTGTTGTTCTTCGTGTTGTGTGTAGTGTCGGTCTGTCCTTGTGTGTGTTTGGCTTGGAGCCGCCCTGACCAGGGGTGCAGAGTCAGGAGTAGGAGGAACAGCGGTAAGAGTCTGTGGTTAATATGTGGATCTGCCCAGACTGTTGAGGCAAAGGTGGTACTGTCATCTCAGGTCGAGCAGACATCAGTGGGTTCTGTGGACAATTTTTTCATTATTGTTTTATGGGGAAGAGCAGAGCTCTGTGGGAGGGGCTGTTCAGTGGTAGCGAAGCAGATTACATCTCAAAGTTAAGGTTGCTTTGTCTGGGGCCTGGATTTCTGGGTTTTATTGTTTTGATTTTTTTTTTTTTTTTTTAATGGCAGCCTGTAGTTGGACTCTATATGACATTTGTAAATGGGAACAAGAGCTTTGGAATTATGAAGGTATTGCTCTGAGTCCAGGTGACTTCTTCAGTATTGTTGCTTCAGATGCAGAGGAACAAGCTGCGCAGGGCAATGTAGGAGACCTGAGCAGAGTGCCGCCAGAAGGTGCGTCCGTGTGTGGTATTAGAAGGAAGATGTGTCTGGTGGCTCTGACTACTTCATGGTATTTTTTTTAATTTGAAGCTTTGAATCAATGTGCGACGTGGGATACGGGCACCAGGGCTGACTCGAGCAAGGTGAGCAGCGATTGCTGGGCTGAAGTATCCTTTTGTTTCCGGGAGGTCTTTTGCTGGTGGAGTTCCAAGCGACCCCTGTTATTTGGGTTTGACGGGTGGTGTGCAAGCCTGAGGCTGGCAACCCAGACTTGCACGGAGGATGGGCCCTTTAGCTGTCAAGGTAAAGGGGCAGGAGATGGGAACCGGTACGCACAGGCTGCGGTTTCGGGCAGTATCTCAGCACGTGTCATTTTGCTTGTGTTTTTGCAGGTGCCGCAGACGGGCTCGGAGGGGTGACGCCGCACGCTGACGAGCGGTTCGAGCTGGTGAGGCTGTTGTGGGCGGGGTTGGCGTCTAATAGCAAAGTATTAGGTGGCAGCTCATTGAAGTGTTTCTCTCTGGTTTTGCAGGCGCTGTGCGGGCTGCCTTTGGAAGCGGATGAGCATCTGAGATGAGCCGGGTAGTAGAGAGGAGGCGCCTGGGGCTGGAGATTTCTTGCACGTTCAATGGTATTTTTGTGTCCCTTGGTTTCTTAGGCACCACGAGCAGTGACTGCTGATGAGCCCAACTCTGGACTCCGTGCGGAGCAGGTGAGCAGAATGTCGTGGCGTATGTGAGGAAGGGGGATGTTGTGTGAAAGGTCCGTGTTGACCCATGTGGTGCTCACTGTTTTGTGTGGAATGCATTGTTCCTTCTTTCCTTGTTTTTTTTCCAGATGATGTGTAGGAGCCTAGGGGCTGCAGGATTGATCCCGTTGGCTGGCTGTGGTTTTTCTTGTGGAGGACGGCTTCAGGCCCCTGGCCTTCTGAAAGCTAAGTTGAGGGTTTGGCGCTGGTGATTGTTTGAGGGAGGGAAGGGACAAGGTTGGGAGCTGCAGGGAGGGGTTTTAAAGTCGGAGCGGGGCAGGGGGCTGTCCTGGAGCAGTCCCCTTTGGCTAGGTAAAGGGAACGGATTTCATTTCAGCACAAAGCTGGCGTGTGCCGGGCAGGGCAGTTCCGGCCGGTGTCTGTTGTGTGTTTTGTGTTGTCTGTCTCCTGTATCTTAGACTTTCCTCAGGTCTTGATGTCCTCGTTGCTCTGTGCGCTCAAGGGGCATGGCGCACATCACCGTTAGGGTCTCGAAGGTGTGTACTCATCAGCATCGTGCCCGATGGGCGCTTCTTTTCTTGCATAACAATCTTAAAGCACGGATCGGGCTTCCATCTCAGACGTTTCTGCAAGGTCCTCTCTTTGTGTTGTGTCTCCAGCTACGTGAGCGGCTCTCTTCTCTAGGCATCCGTTTTCAGGGACTGGGATTTCTTCCCTGCATCCATACGTTCCCAGGTCTTGAAGCCAGGCTTCTTGCACTCAGATCCTCTCTGTTTTTACAGGATCTTCTTGTAGTGGTACATTGCATTTGGTTCTCTTACGGCATCACCGTAGAGCCTCCTTGCATCAGCGTTGCTGCCCCTAGGGTCTTCTTGCCTGAGGGCTCCTCCGGTCTGGAAGTCATTCTTCTTGTGCGGAATGTTGTCTGATCTTGAAGTCGCATTGTCTACCGTGTTGTGTGGTGTTGGGCTGCACAGGGGTGTGTTTGGCGTGGAGCTGCCCTGCCCCGGGGGTGTAGACTCAGCGGTAGGTGGAACAACTATAAGAGCCTACATTGTATTGCGGGTGAAGTTCCAAGTGTCCTTTGGTCTCTTGTACGGTTGGTGCGCGAGCCTTAAAGTTGTAGCTCAAAATTACAGAGGGCAGGTGGGCGAGTGGCCAAGGCAAGGGAGTGGGAGACGGGAAGAGCTAGTGACTGGCTGAGATTTCAGGCAGTACCTCAGCATGTGCCTTTTGCTTTGTATTTTTCAGATGCCTCACGCAGGCTCAGGGAAGCGAAGCCTCATGCCCGCGAGCGGGCCGAGAAGGTGAGGCTGTTGTGGGCCATGTTGGTATCTAATGGTGAAGTATGATATGGCAGCTTGGCAAAGTATTTACCTTGTGGTTTTGCAGGTTCTCTGTGAGCTGCCTTTGGAAGTTGATGAGCATTAGAGGTGAGCTGGGGCAGGTGCGAGGAGGAGTGTGGGGCCAGACTTCTCACACGTGCGACAGCAGTTTTGTTTCTTGGTATCTCAAGCAGCGATGGCCACAGCTTCTGGCTCCAGAATGAGCAGGTGAGCAGAATCCTATTGTACTTTTGAGCTAGTGGAAGTTGTGGAAGACGTTGGCATTGAATTCTCTGATAGTTCTTGCAGTTCTTGTTTCAGGGTTTTGTTTTTTTTTTTTTTAGTTGTAGATGATGAAGATCAACCCGGTGACTGCAGGAGGGTCCCAGATAGCTGATGTGGTTGGTTGTTGGTTTTTGGGTTTGTGTTTTTTGTTTTTTGGGTTTTTTTTGTAATGGGGAATTTAAGACCCCCAGTCCTCTTTGATCTAAGTTGAGGGACCAGGGCTGGGGAGGGGCTGGGAGGAGGGGACAACATTGGGAGTTGCAGGGAGGGATTTTGAAGTTAGCGTACGGGAGAGCATTGACAGCTGTGGTCCCCTTTAGGCAAGTTATGGGAGCAGGTTACTTTTCAGCAAGAAGCTAGGTTGTGCCTGGCCAGGGCGGTTCCAGCCTGTGTTTGTTACTGTATAGTTTGTATGCTCTGTCTTCTGTGTTTTAGAGCTTCCTCAGATCTCGATGTCCTCTTTACTCTCAAGGGGCATCGCGTGCATCTCAGGAACCATCCCTAGAGTCTTCAACGCCTGTACTCATCGGCATAGCGCCAGTTGGATGCTGCTTTTCTTGTGTTCCAAACTTAATGTGTGGATTGGTCTCATATCACAGAAGATTCCGGATGGTGCTCTTTTGCAGCGTTATTCCTGTCTTCCTGAGCAGCTCTGCTTTTCAGTCGCCTGTTTCTGGGGGATGCAGCTTCATCCTCGCATCCTTACGTTCTTAGGTCTTGAAGCCAGACTTCCCACATATACTTCGTCTCTATTTCGAGAGTCACTTCTTGTCCTGGGTCATTACGTTGTACTCGCTTTCTGGGGTTTCCCTAGAACATCCTCATGTCATCATCATGTTCTTCTTGCCTGATGACATCTTCCAGCCAAGTGTCATTATTCTGGCTGAGAGTTTTCTCTCACCTTTGAGGTGTGTTGTTCTTCGTGTTGTGTGTAGTGTCGGTCTGTCCTTGTGTGTGTTTGGCTTGGAGCCGCCCTGACCAGGGGTGCAGAGTCAGGAGTAGGAGGAACAGCGGTAAGAGTCTGTGGTTAATATGTGGATCTGCCCAGACTGTTGAGGCAAAGGTGGTACTGTCATCTCAGGTCGAGCAGACATCAGTGGGTTCTGTGGACAATTTTTTCATTATTGTTTTATGGGGAAGAGCAGAGCTCTGTGGGAGGGGCTGTTCAGTGGTAGCGAAGCAGATTACATCTCAAAGTTAAGGTTGCTTTGTCTGGGGCCTGGATTTCTGGGTTTTATTGTTTTGATTTTTTTTTTTTTTTTTTAATGGCAGCCTGTAGTTGGACTCTATATGACATTTGTAAATGGGAACAAGAGCTTTGGAATTATGAAGGTATTGCTCTGAGTCCAGGTGACTTCTTCAGTATTGTTGCTTCAGATGCAGAGGAACAAGCTGCGCAGGGCAATGTAGGAGACCTGAGCAGAGTGCCGCCAGAAGGTGCGTCCGTGTGTGGTATTAGAAGGAAGATGTGTCTGGTGGCTCTGACTACTTCATGGTATTTTTTTTAATTTGAAGCTTTGAATCAATGTGCGACGTGGGATACGGGCACCAGGGCTGACTCGAGCAAGGTGAGCAGCGATTGCTGGGCTGAAGTATCCTTTTGTTTCCGGGAGGTCTTTTGCTGGTGGAGTTCCAAGCGACCCCTGTTATTTGGGTTTGACGGGTGGTGTGCAAGCCTGAGGCTGGCAACCCAGACTTGCACGGAGGATGGGCCCTTTAGCTGTCAAGGTAAAGGGGCAGGAGATGGGAACCGGTACGCACAGGCTGCGGTTTCGGGCAGTATCTCAGCACGTGTCATTTTGCTTGTGTTTTTGCAGGTGCCGCAGACGGGCTCGGAGGGGTGACGCCGCACGCTGACGAGCGGTTCGAGCTGGTGAGGCTGTTGTGGGCGGGGTTGGCGTCTAATAGCAAAGTATTAGGTGGCAGCTCATTGAAGTGTTTCTCTCTGGTTTTGCAGGCGCTGTGCGGGCTGCCTTTGGAAGCGGATGAGCATCTGAGATGAGCCGGGTAGTAGAGAGGAGGCGCCTGGGGCTGGAGATTTCTTGCACGTTCAATGGTATTTTTGTGTCCCTTGGTTTCTTAGGCACCACGAGCAGTGACTGCTGATGAGCCCAACTCTGGACTCCGTGCGGAGCAGGTGAGCAGAATGTCGTGGCGTATGTGAGGAAGGGGGATGTTGTGTGAAAGGTCCGTGTTGACCCATGTGGTGCTCACTGTTTTGTGTGGAATGCATTGTTCCTTCTTTCCTTGTTTTTTTTCCAGATGATGTGTAGGAGCCTAGGGGCTGCAGGATTGATCCCGTTGGCTGGCTGTGGTTTTTCTTGTGGAGGACGGCTTCAGGCCCCTGGCCTTCTGAAAGCTAAGTTGAGGGTTTGGCGCTGGTGATTGTTTGAGGGAGGGAAGGGACAAGGTTGGGAGCTGCAGGGAGGGGTTTTAAAGTCGGAGCGGGGCAGGGGGCTGTCCTGGAGCAGTCCCCTTTGGCTAGGTAAAGGGAACGGATTTCATTTCAGCACAAAGCTGGCGTGTGCCGGGCAGGGCAGTTCCGGCCGGTGTCTGTTGTGTGTTTTGTGTTGTCTGTCTCCTGTATCTTAGACTTTCCTCAGGTCTTGATGTCCTCGTTGCTCTGTGCGCTCAAGGGGCATGGCGCACATCACCGTTAGGGTCTCGAAGGTGTGTACTCATCAGCATCGTGCCCGATGGGCGCTTCTTTTCTTGCATAACAATCTTAAAGCACGGATCGGGCTTCCATCTCAGACGTTTCTGCAAGGTCCTCTCTTTGTGTTGTGTCTCCAGCTACGTGAGCGGCTCTCTTCTCTAGGCATCCGTTTTCAGGGACTGGGATTTCTTCCCTGCATCCATACGTTCCCAGGTCTTGAAGCCAGGCTTCTTGCACTCAGATCCTCTCTGTTTTTACAGGATCTTCTTGTAGTGGTACATTGCATTTGGTTCTCTTACGGCATCACCGTAGAGCCTCCTTGCATCAGCGTTGCTGCCCCTAGGGTCTTCTTGCCTGAGGGCTCCTCCGGTCTGGAAGTCATTCTTCTTGTGCGGAATGTTGTCTGATCTTGAAGTCGCATTGTCTACCGTGTTGTGTGGTGTTGGGCTGCACAGGGGTGTGTTTGGCGTGGAGCTGCCCTGCCCCGGGGGTGTAGACTCAGCGGTAGGTGGAACAACTATAAGAGCCTACATTGTATTGCGGGTGAAGTTCCAAGTGTCCTTTGGTCTCTTGTACGGTTGGTGCGCGAGCCTTAAAGTTGTAGCTCAAAATTACAGAGGGCAGGTGGGCGAGTGGCCAAGGCAAGGGAGTGGGAGACGGGAAGAGCTAGTGACTGGCTGAGATTTCAGGCAGTACCTCAGCATGTGCCTTTTGCTTTGTATTTTTCAGATGCCTCACGCAGGCTCAGGGAAGCGAAGCCTCATGCCCGCGAGCGGGCCGAGAAGGTGAGGCTGTTGTGGGCCATGTTGGTATCTAATGGTGAAGTATGATATGGCAGCTTGGCAAAGTATTTACCTTGTGGTTTTGCAGGTTCTCTGTGAGCTGCCTTTGGAAGTTGATGAGCATTAGAGGTGAGCTGGGGCAGGTGCGAGGAGGAGTGTGGGGCCAGACTTCTCACACGTGCGACAGCAGTTTTGTTTCTTGGTATCTCAAGCAGCGATGGCCACAGCTTCTGGCTCCAGAATGAGCAGGTGAGCAGAATCCTATTGTACTTTTGAGCTAGTGGAAGTTGTGGAAGACGTTGGCATTGAATTCTCTGATAGTTCTTGCAGTTCTTGTTTCAGGGTTTTGTTTTTTTTTTTTTAGTTGTAGATGATGAAGATCAACCCGGTGACTGCAGGAGGGTCCCAGATAGCTGATGTGGTTGGTTGTTGGTTTTTGGGTTTGTGTTTTTTGTTTTTTGGGTTTTTTTTTGTAATGGGGAATTTAAGACCCCCAGTCCTCTTTGATCTAAGTTGAGGGACCAGGGCTGGGGAGGGGCTGGGAGGAGGGGACAACATTGGGAGTTGCAGGGAGGGATTTTGAAGTTAGCGTACGGGAGAGCATTGACAGCTGTGGTCCCCTTTAGGCAAGTTATGGGAGCAGGTTACTTTTCAGCAAGAAGCTAGGTTGTGCCTGGCCAGGGCGGTTCCAGCCTGTGTTTGTTACTGTATAGTTTGTATGCTCTGTCTTCTGTGTTTTAGAGCTTCCTCAGATCTCGATGTCCTCTTTACTCTCAAGGGGCATCGCGTGCATCTCAGGAACCATCCCTAGAGTCTTCAACGCCTGTACTCATCGGCATAGCGCCAGTTGGATGCTGCTTTTCTTGTGTTCCAAACTTAATGTGTGGATTGGTCTCATATCACAGAAGATTCCGGATGGTGCTCTTTTGCAGCGTTATTCCTGTCTTCCTGAGCAGCTCTGCTTTTCAGTCGCCTGTTTCTGGGGGATGCAGCTTCATCCTCGCATCCTTACGTTCTTAGGTCTTGAAGCCAGACTTCCCACATATACTTCGTCTCTATTTCGAGAGTCACTTCTTGTCCTGGGTCATTACGTTGTACTCGCTTTCTGGGGTTTCCCTAGAACATCCTCATGTCATCATCATGTTCTTCTTGCCTGATGACATCTTCCAGCCAAGTGTCATTATTCTGGCTGAGAGTTTTCTCTCACCTTTGAGGTGTGTTGTTCTTCGTGTTGTGTGTAGTGTCGGTCTGTCCTTGTGTGTGTTTGGCTTGGAGCCGCCCTGACCAGGGGTGCAGAGTCAGGAGTAGGAGGAACAGCGGTAAGAGTCTGTGGTTAATATGTGGATCTGCCCAGACTGTTGAGGCAAAGGTGGTACTGTCATCTCAGGTCGAGCAGACATCAGTGGGTTCTGTGGACAATTTTTTCATTATTGTTTTATGGGGAAGAGCAGAGCTCTGTGGGAGGGGCTGTTCAGTGGTAGCGAAGCAGATTACATCTCAAAGTTAAGGTTGCTTTGTCTGGGGCCTGGATTTCTGGGTTTTATTGTTTTGATTTTTTTTTTTTTTTTAATGGCAGCCTGTAGTTGGACTCTATATGATATTTGTAAATGGGAACAAGAGCTTTGGAATTATGAAGGTATTGCTCTGAGTCCAGGTGACTTCTTCAGTATTGTTGCTTCAGATGCAGAGGAACAAGCTGCGCAGGGCAATGTAGGAGACCTGAGCAGAGTGCCGCCAGAAGGTGCGTCCGTGTGTGGTATTAGAAGGAAGATGTGTCTGGTGGCTCTGACTACTTCATGGTATTTTTTTTAATTTGAAGCTTTGAATCAATGTGCGACGTGGGATACGGGCACCAGGGCTGACTCGAGCAAGGTGAGCAGCGATTGCTGGGCTGAAGTATCCTTTTGTTTCCGGGAGGTCTTTTGCTGGTGGAGTTCCAAGCGACCCCTGTTATTTGGGTTTGACGGGTGGTGTGCAAGCCTGAGGCTGGCAACCCAGACTTGCACGGAGGATGGGCCCTTTAGCTGTCAAGGTAAAGGGGCAGGAGATGGGAACCGGTACGCACAGGCTGCGGTTTCGGGCAGTATCTCAGCACGTGTCATTTTGCTTGTGTTTTTGCAGGTGCCGCAGACGGGCTCGGAGGGGTGACGCCGCACGCTGACGAGCGGTTCGAGCTGGTGAGGCTGTTGTGGGCGGGGTTGGCGTCTAATAGCAAAGTATTAGGTGGCAGCTCATTGAAGTGTTTCTCTCTGGTTTTGCAGGCGCTGTGCGGGCTGCCTTTGGAAGCGGATGAGCATCTGAGATGAGCCGGGTAGTAGAGAGGAGGCGCCTGGGGCTGGAGATTTCTTGCACGTTCAATGGTATTTTTGTGTCCCTTGGTTTCTTAGGCACCACGAGCAGTGACTGCTGATGAGCCCAACTCTGGACTCCGTGCGGAGCAGGTGAGCAGAATGTCGTGGCGTATGTGAGGAAGGGGGATGTTGTGTGAAAGGTCCGTGTTGACCCATGTGGTGCTCACTGTTTTGTGTGGAATGCATTGTTCCTTCTTTCCTTGTTTTTTTTCCAGATGATGTGTAGGAGCCTAGGGGCTGCAGGATTGATCCCGTTGGCTGGCTGTGGTTTTTCTTGTGGAGGACGGCTTCAGGCCCCTGGCCTTCTGAAAGCTAAGTTGAGGGTTTGGCGCTGGTGATTGTTTGAGGGAGGGAAGGGACAAGGTTGGGAGCTGCAGGGAGGGGTTTTAAAGTCGGAGCGGGGCAGGGGGCTGTCCTGGAGCAGTCCCCTTTGGCTAGGTAAAGGGAACGGATTTCATTTCAGCACAAAGCTGGCGTGTGCCGGGCAGGGCAGTTCCGGCCGGTGTCTGTTGTGTGTTTTGTGTTGTCTGTCTCCTGTATCTTAGACTTTCCTCAGGTCTTGATGTCCTCGTTGCTCTGTGCGCTCAAGGGGCATGGCGCACATCACCGTTAGGGTCTCGAAGGTGTGTACTCATCAGCATCGTGCCCGATGGGCGCTTCTTTTCTTGCATAACAATCTTAAAGCACGGATCGGGCTTCCATCTCAGACGTTTCTGCAAGGTCCTCTCTTTGTGTTGTGTCTCCAGCTACGTGAGCGGCTCTCTTCTCTAGGCATCCGTTTTCAGGGACTGGGATTTCTTCCCTGCATCCATACGTTCCCAGGTCTTGAAGCCAGGCTTCTTGCACTCAGATCCTCTCTGTTTTTACAGGATCTTCTTGTAGTGGTACATTGCATTTGGTTCTCTTACGGCATCACCGTAGAGCCTCCTTGCATCAGCGTTGCTGCCCCTAGGGTCTTCTTGCCTGAGGGCTCCTCCGGTCTGGAAGTCATTCTTCTTGTGCGGAATGTTGTCTGATCTTGAAGTCGCATTGTCTACCGTGTTGTGTGGTGTTGGGCTGCACAGGGGTGTGTTTGGCGTGGAGCTGCCCTGCCCCGGGGGTGTAGACTCAGCGGTAGGTGGAACAACTATAAGAGCCTACATTGTATTGCGGGTGAAGTTCCAAGTGTCCTTTGGTCTCTTGTACGGTTGGTGCGCGAGCCTTAAAGTTGTAGCTCAAAATTACAGAGGGCAGGTGGGCGAGTGGCCAAGGCAAGGGAGTGGGAGACGGGAAGAGCTAGTGACTGGCTGAGATTTCAGGCAGTACCTCAGCATGTGCCTTTTGCTTTGTATTTTTCAGATGCCTCACGCAGGCTCAGGGAAGCGAAGCCTCATGCCCGCGAGCGGGCCGAGAAGGTGAGGCTGTTGTGGGCCATGTTGGTATCTAATGGTGAAGTATGATATGGCAGCTTGGCAAAGTATTTACCTTGTGGTTTTGCAGGTTCTCTGTGAGCTGCCTTTGGAAGTTGATGAGCATTAGAGGTGAGCTGGGGCAGGTGCGAGGAGGAGTGTGGGGCCAGACTTCTCACACGTGCGACAGCAGTTTTGTTTCTTGGTATCTCAAGCAGCGATGGCCACAGCTTCTGGCTCCAGAATGAGCAGGTGAGCAGAATCCTATTGTACTTTTGAGCTAGTGGAAGTTGTGGAAGACGTTGGCATTGAATTCTCTGATAGTTCTTGCAGTTCTTGTTTCAGGGTTTTGTTTTTTTTTTTTTAGTTGTAGATGATGAAGATCAACCCGGTGACTGCAGGAGGGTCCCAGATAGCTGATGTGGTTGGTTGTTGGTTTTTGGGTTTGTGTTTTTTGTTTTTTGGGTTTTTTTTTGTAATGGGGAATTTAAGACCCCCAGTCCTCTTTGATCTAAGTTGAGGGACCAGGGCTGGGGAGGGGCTGGGAGGAGGGGACAACATTGGGAGTTGCAGGGAGGGATTTTGAAGTTAGCGTACGGGAGAGCATTGACAGCTGTGGTCCCCTTTAGGCAAGTTATGGGAGCAGGTTACTTTTCAGCAAGAAGCTAGGTTGTGCCTGGCCAGGGCGGTTCCAGCCTGTGTTTGTTACTGTATAGTTTGTATGCTCTGTCTTCTGTGTTTTAGAGCTTCCTCAGATCTCGATGTCCTCTTTACTCTCAAGGGGCATCGCGTGCATCTCAGGAACCATCCCTAGAGTCTTCAACGCCTGTACTCATCGGCATAGCGCCAGTTGGATGCTGCTTTTCTTGTGTTCCAAACTTAATGTGTGGATTGGTCTCATATCACAGAAGATTCCGGATGGTGCTCTTTTGCAGCGTTATTCCTGTCTTCCTGAGCAGCTCTGCTTTTCAGTCGCCTGTTTCTGGGGGATGCAGCTTCATCCTCGCATCCTTACGTTCTTAGGTCTTGAAGCCAGACTTCCCACATATACTTCGTCTCTATTTCGAGAGTCACTTCTTGTCCTGGGTCATTACGTTGTACTCGCTTTCTGGGGTTTCCCTAGAACATCCTCATGTCATCATCATGTTCTTCTTGCCTGATGACATCTTCCAGCCAAGTGTCATTATTCTGGCTGAGAGTTTTCTCTCACCTTTGAGGTGTGTTGTTCTTCGTGTTGTGTGTAGTGTCGGTCTGTCCTTGTGTGTGTTTGGCTTGGAGCCGCCCTGACCAGGGGTGCAGAGTCAGGAGTAGGAGGAACAGCGGTAAGAGTCTGTGGTTAATATGTGGATCTGCCCAGACTGTTGAGGCAAAGGTGGTACTGTCATCTCAGGTCGAGCAGACATCAGTGGGTTCTGTGGACAATTTTTTCATTATTGTTTTATGGGGAAGAGCAGAGCTCTGTGGGAGGGGCTGTTCAGTGGTAGCGAAGCAGATTACATCTCAAAGTTAAGGTTGCTTTGTCTGGGGCCTGGATTTCTGGGTTTTATTGTTTTGATTTTTTTTTTTTTTTTAATGGCAGCCTGTAGTTGGACTCTATATGATATTTGTAAATGGGAACAAGAGCTTTGGAATTATGAAGGTATTGCTCTGAGTCCAGGTGACTTCTTCAGTATTGTTGCTTCAGATGCAGAGGAACAAGCTGCGCAGGGCAATGTAGGAGACCTGAGCAGAGTGCCGCCAGAAGGTGCGTCCGTGTGTGGTATTAGAAGGAAGATGTGTCTGGTGGCTCTGACTACTTCATGGTATTTTTTTTAATTTGAAGCTTTGAATCAATGTGCGACGTGGGATACGGGCACCAGGGCTGACTCGAGCAAGGTGAGCAGCGATTGCTGGGCTGAAGTATCCTTTTGTTTCCGGGAGGTCTTTTGCTGGTGGAGTTCCAAGCGACCCCTGTTATTTGGGTTTGACGGGTGGTGTGCAAGCCTGAGGCTGGCAACCCAGACTTGCACGGAGGATGGGCCCTTTAGCTGTCAAGGTAAAGGGGCAGGAGATGGGAACCGGTACGCACAGGCTGCGGTTTCGGGCAGTATCTCAGCACGTGTCATTTTGCTTGTGTTTTTGCAGGTGCCGCAGACGGGCTCGGAGGGGTGACGCCGCACGCTGACGAGCGGTTCGAGCTGGTGAGGCTGTTGTGGGCGGGGTTGGCGTCTAATAGCAAAGTATTAGGTGGCAGCTCATTGAAGTGTTTCTCTCTGGTTTTGCAGGCGCTGTGCGGGCTGCCTTTGGAAGCGGATGAGCATCTGAGATGAGCCGGGTAGTAGAGAGGAGGCGCCTGGGGCTGGAGATTTCTTGCACGTTCAATGGTATTTTTGTGTCCCTTGGTTTCTTAGGCACCACGAGCAGTGACTGCTGATGAGCCCAACTCTGGACTCCGTGCGGAGCAGGTGAGCAGAATGTCGTGGCGTATGTGAGGAAGGGGGATGTTGTGTGAAAGGTCCGTGTTGACCCATGTGGTGCTCACTGTTTTGTGTGGAATGCATTGTTCCTTCTTTCCTTGTTTTTTTTCCAGATGATGTGTAGGAGCCTAGGGGCTGCAGGATTGATCCCGTTGGCTGGCTGTGGTTTTTCTTGTGGAGGACGGCTTCAGGCCCCTGGCCTTCTGAAAGCTAAGTTGAGGGTTTGGCGCTGGTGATTGTTTGAGGGAGGGAAGGGACAAGGTTGGGAGCTGCAGGGAGGGGTTTTAAAGTCGGAGCGGGGCAGGGGGCTGTCCTGGAGCAGTCCCCTTTGGCTAGGTAAAGGGAACGGATTTCATTTCAGCACAAAGCTGGCGTGTGCCGGGCAGGGCAGTTCCGGCCGGTGTCTGTTGTGTGTTTTGTGTTGTCTGTCTCCTGTATCTTAGACTTTCCTCAGGTCTTGATGTCCTCGTTGCTCTGTGCGCTCAAGGGGCATGGCGCACATCACCGTTAGGGTCTCGAAGGTGTGTACTCATCAGCATCGTGCCCGATGGGCGCTTCTTTTCTTGCATAACAATCTTAAAGCACGGATCGGGCTTCCATCTCAGACGTTTCTGCAAGGTCCTCTCTTTGTGTTGTGTCTCCAGCTACGTGAGCGGCTCTCTTCTCTAGGCATCCGTTTTCAGGGACTGGGATTTCTTCCCTGCATCCATACGTTCCCAGGTCTTGAAGCCAGGCTTCTTGCACTCAGATCCTCTCTGTTTTTACAGGATCTTCTTGTAGTGGTACATTGCATTTGGTTCTCTTACGGCATCACCGTAGAGCCTCCTTGCATCAGCGTTGCTGCCCCTAGGGTCTTCTTGCCTGAGGGCTCCTCCGGTCTGGAAGTCATTCTTCTTGTGCGGAATGTTGTCTGATCTTGAAGTCGCATTGTCTACCGTGTTGTGTGGTGTTGGGCTGCACAGGGGTGTGTTTGGCGTGGAGCTGCCCTGCCCCGGGGGTGTAGACTCAGCGGTAGGTGGAACAACTATAAGAGCCTACATTGTATTGCGGGTGAAGTTCCAAGTGTCCTTTGGTCTCTTGTACGGTTGGTGCGCGAGCCTTAAAGTTGTAGCTCAAAATTACAGAGGGCAGGTGGGCGAGTGGCCAAGGCAAGGGAGTGGGAGACGGGAAGAGCTAGTGACTGGCTGAGATTTCAGGCAGTACCTCAGCATGTGCCTTTTGCTTTGTATTTTTCAGATGCCTCACGCAGGCTCAGGGAAGCGAAGCCTCATGCCCGCGAGCGGGCCGAGAAGGTGAGGCTGTTGTGGGCCATGTTGGTATCTAATGGTGAAGTATGATATGGCAGCTTGGCAAAGTATTTACCTTGTGGTTTTGCAGGTTCTCTGTGAGCTGCCTTTGGAAGTTGATGAGCATTAGAGGTGAGCTGGGGCAGGTGCGAGGAGGAGTGTGGGGCCAGACTTCTCACACGTGCGACAGCAGTTTTGTTTCTTGGTATCTCAAGCAGCGATGGCCACAGCTTCTGGCTCCAGAATGAGCAGGTGAGCAGAATCCTATTGTACTTTTGAGCTAGTGGAAGTTGTGGAAGACGTTGGCATTGAATTCTCTGATAGTTCTTGCAGTTCTTGTTTCAGGGTTTTGTTTTTTTTTTTTTTAGTTGTAGATGATGAAGATCAACCCGGTGACTGCAGGAGGGTCCCAGATAGCTGATGTGGTTGGTTGTTGGTTTTTGGGTTTGTGTTTTTTGTTTTTTGGGTTTTTTTTGTAATGGGGAATTTAAGACCCCCAGTCCTCTTTGATCTAAGTTGAGGGACCAGGGCTGGGGAGGGGCTGGGAGGAGGGGACAACATTGGGAGTTGCAGGGAGGGATTTTGAAGTTAGCGTACGGGAGAGCATTGACAGCTGTGGTCCCCTTTAGGCAAGTTATGGGAGCAGGTTACTTTTCAGCAAGAAGCTAGGTTGTGCCTGGCCAGGGCGGTTCCAGCCTGTGTTTGTTACTGTATAGTTTGTATGCTCTGTCTTCTGTGTTTTAGAGCTTCCTCAGATCTCGATGTCCTCTTTACTCTCAAGGGGCATCGCGTGCATCTCAGGAACCATCCCTAGAGTCTTCAACGCCTGTACTCATCGGCATAGCGCCAGTTGGATGCTGCTTTTCTTGTGTTCCAAACTTAATGTGTGGATTGGTCTCATATCACAGAAGATTCCGGATGGTGCTCTTTTGCAGCGTTATTCCTGTCTTCCTGAGCAGCTCTGCTTTTCAGTCGCCTGTTTCTGGGGGATGCAGCTTCATCCTCGCATCCTTACGTTCTTAGGTCTTGAAGCCAGACTTCCCACATATACTTCGTCTCTATTTCGAGAGTCACTTCTTGTCCTGGGTCATTACGTTGTACTCGCTTTCTGGGGTTTCCCTAGAACATCCTCATGTCATCATCATGTTCTTCTTGCCTGATGACATCTTCCAGCCAAGTGTCATTATTCTGGCTGAGAGTTTTCTCTCACCTTTGAGGTGTGTTGTTCTTCGTGTTGTGTGTAGTGTCGGTCTGTCCTTGTGTGTGTTTGGCTTGGAGCCGCCCTGACCAGGGGTGCAGAGTCAGGAGTAGGAGGAACAGCGGTAAGAGTCTGTGGTTAATATGTGGATCTGCCCAGACTGTTGAGGCAAAGGTGGTACTGTCATCTGAGGTCGAGCAGACATCAGTGGGTTCTGTGGACAATTTTTTCATTATTGTTTTATGGGGAAGAGCAGAGCTCTGTGGGAGGGGCTGTTCAGTGGTAGCGAAGCAGATTACATCTCAAAGTTAAGGTTGCTTTGTCTGGGGCCTGGATTTCTGGGTTTTATTGTTTTGATTTTTTTTTTTTTTTTTAATGGCAGCCTGTAGTTGGACTCTATATGATATTTGTAAATGGGAACAAGAGCTTTGGAATTATGAAGGTATTGCTCTGAGTCCAGGTGACTTCTTCAGTATTGTTGCTTCAGATGCAGAGGAACAAGCTGCGCAGGGCAATGTAGGAGACCTGAGCAGAGTGCCGCCAGAAGGTGCGTCCGTGTGTGGTATTAGAAGGAAGATGTGTCTGGTGGCTCTGACTACTTCATGGTATTTTTTTTAATTTGAAGCTTTGAATCAATGTGCGACGTGGGATACGGGCACCAGGGCTGACTCGAGCAAGGTGAGCAGCGATTGCTGGGCTGAAGTATCCTTTTGTTTCCGGGAGGTCTTTTGCTGGTGGAGTTCCAAGCGACCCCTGTTATTTGGGTTTGACGGGTGGTGTGCAAGCCTGAGGCTGGCAACCCAGACTTGCACGGAGGATGGGCCCTTTAGCTGTCAAGGTAAAGGGGCAGGAGATGGGAACCGGTACGCACAGGCTGCGGTTTCGGGCAGTATCTCAGCACGTGTCATTTTGCTTGTGTTTTTGCAGGTGCCGCAGACGGGCTCGGAGGGGTGACGCCGCACGCTGACGAGCGGTTCGAGCTGGTGAGGCTGTTGTGGGCGGGGTTGGCGTCTAATAGCAAAGTATTAGGTGGCAGCTCATTGAAGTGTTTCTCTCTGGTTTTGCAGGCGCTGTGCGGGCTGCCTTTGGAAGCGGATGAGCATCTGAGATGAGCCGGGTAGTAGAGAGGAGGCGCCTGGGGCTGGAGATTTCTTGCACGTTCAATGGTATTTTTGTGTCCCTTGGTTTCTTAGGCACCACGAGCAGTGACTGCTGATGAGCCCAACTCTGGACTCCGTGCGGAGCAGGTGAGCAGAATGTCGTGGCGTATGTGAGGAAGGGGGATGTTGTGTGAAAGGTCCGTGTTGACCCATGTGGTGCTCACTGTTTTGTGTGGAATGCATTGTTCCTTCTTTCCTTGTTTTTTTTCCAGATGATGTGTAGGAGCCTAGGGGCTGCAGGATTGATCCCGTTGGCTGGCTGTGGTTTTTCTTGTGGAGGACGGCTTCAGGCCCCTGGCCTTCTGAAAGCTAAGTTGAGGGTTTGGCGCTGGTGATTGTTTGAGGGAGGGAAGGGACAAGGTTGGGAGCTGCAGGGAGGGGTTTTAAAGTCGGAGCGGGGCAGGGGGCTGTCCTGGAGCAGTCCCCTTTGGCTAGGTAAAGGGAACGGATTTCATTTCAGCACAAAGCTGGCGTGTGCCGGGCAGGGCAGTTCCGGCCGGTGTCTGTTGTGTGTTTTGTGTTGTCTGTCTCCTGTATCTTAGACTTTCCTCAGGTCTTGATGTCCTCGTTGCTCTGTGCGCTCAAGGGGCATGGCGCACATCACCGTTAGGGTCTCGAAGGTGTGTACTCATCAGCATCGTGCCCGATGGGCGCTTCTTTTCTTGCATAACAATCTTAAAGCACGGATCGGGCTTCCATCTCAGACGTTTCTGCAAGGTCCTCTCTTTGTGTTGTGTCTCCAGCTACGTGAGCGGCTCTCTTCTCTAGGCATCCGTTTTCAGGGACTGGGATTTCTTCCCTGCATCCATACGTTCCCAGGTCTTGAAGCCAGGCTTCTTGCACTCAGATCCTCTCTGTTTTTACAGGATCTTCTTGTAGTGGTACATTGCATTTGGTTCTCTTACGGCATCACCGTAGAGCCTCCTTGCATCAGCGTTGCTGCCCCTAGGGTCTTCTTGCCTGAGGGCTCCTCCGGTCTGGAAGTCATTCTTCTTGTGCGGAATGTTGTCTGATCTTGAAGTCGCATTGTCTACCGTGTTGTGTGGTGTTGGGCTGCACAGGGGTGTGTTTGGCGTGGAGCTGCCCTGCCCCGGGGGTGTAGACTCAGCGGTAGGTGGAACAACTATAAGAGCCTACATTGTATTGCGGGTGAAGTTCCAAGTGTCCTTTGGTCTCTTGTACGGTTGGTGCGCGAGCCTTAAAGTTGTAGCTCAAAATTACAGAGGGCAGGTGGGCGAGTGGCCAAGGCAAGGGAGTGGGAGACGGGAAGAGCTAGTGACTGGCTGAGATTTCAGGCAGTACCTCAGCATGTGCCTTTTGCTTTGTATTTTTCAGATGCCTCACGCAGGCTCAGGGAAGCGAAGCCTCATGCCCGCGAGCGGGCCGAGAAGGTGAGGCTGTTGTGGGCCATGTTGGTGTCTAATGTTGAGGCACCTGCACTTTGGGGGATGGCTGGCAACACAGCCAAAACACTGTTTGGAGTGGGGACCTAGATATTCTGTTCCCACGAGAATATGTAAATAGTGGATAGCGCAAGAGCCCTTTCAGCTCTCCTGCACCGCAGGGGGCTGCACGCCAGGATCTCCCCTTTTGTGCGGACGTTCGCTTAAGCATCTACTCCTTGAGGTTGAGAGACTCCTTGCCACAACAGATTCTCGCTAAGTGACTAATAGCATGCTAAACTTCGATATCTTAGCTAAGTCATATAAAGGGTTGATTGTGCATATATAATCCTTTAGACATAAACCGTTGACCAAGTCCGGGACTAGGATTGGATCCAGCCGCACCTAGACTCCTCTCTGAGAAGGAGTTTAGAAAGCAAGGGGGTCCTTTCTGAACCTCGTGACTCAACGGGAGGGTCTCCCTGACAGCTTTTCTGACCCTGTCCTCTCTGCAGGAAATAATAGAGTGTGCCTCGACATCGAATCTCGTAAAACACTATCGCATTTACTACTGATTTTGTTAAATCACTGTTTCACCTTATTAAATACTTCACTACTTCTCTCTTACGCGTGAAGTTAATCACTCCAACTGTGACAACTTCTCTGCTGGTTCTTGCAGGTGTTGTTTGGGGTTTTTTTTAGTTGCAATGATTAAGACAAACCTGGTGATTGCAGAAATGTCCCAGATAGCTGATACGTTATTTTTTTTTTCAATGGGGAATTTAAGACCTCCAGTCCTCTTATATCGAAGTTTAGAGACCAGGGCTGGGGAGGGGCTGGGAGGAGGAGACACAGTTGGGAGTTGCAGGGAAGGATTTTGAAGTTAGTGTATGGGAAGGTGCTTTACAGCTGTGGTCCCCTTTGGGCAAGTGAAGGGAGCGGGTTACTTTTCAGCACGAAGCCAGGTTCTGCCTGGCAGGCCCATTCCAGCCTGGGTCTGTTATTGTACAGTTTGTATGGTCTGTTTTCTGTGTCTTAGCCCTTCCTTGGGTCCCGATGGCATCTTTACAGTTCAGGAGCACAGCGTGTGCCTCGGGCACCATCCCTGGAGTCTCACAGGCCTGTACTCACCAGCATAGCCCCAATCGGGTGCTGCTTTTCTTGCGTTACAAGCTTAAAGTGTGGATCAGTTTTGTGTCTCAGAAATTTCTGGTTGGTTCTCAGTTTTCAAGTTGTTCCTGGTGGCGTAAGCAACTCTGCTCCCTACCTCTCAGTTTTCAGGGACTGGGTCTTCTTCCCTGCGTCCTTAATTCTTAGGTCTTTAAGCCTGGCTTCCAGCGCATACGTCATCTTAGCTTTGAGAGTCACTTGTCTTGGGCCATGACGTTCTACACTTAGTTTCTTGGGTTTCCCTAGAGCCTCCTCACATCACCCGTATGCTCCCGCAGGTCTTCTTGCACGATGGCGTCTTCCAAGCAGGTGTCATTCTTCTTGTCAAGAGTTTTCTCTCACCTTTGAGGCGTGTTATTTGTTGTGTTGTGTGTAGTGTCCGTCTGTGCATGTGTGTGTTTGTGTTGGAGCCGCCCTGCCCAGGGGCGTAGAGTCAGAAGTAGGTGGAACAGCAGTGAGAGTCTGTGGTTAACATGTGGATCTGGTAGACTATTGAGGCAAAGGTGGTAGTCAAGTTAGATCAAGTAACCACCAGCCGGTTGCAAGGGCAGCTCTTCAGTAAGTGATTTTTGGGATGAGCAGAGCTATCTGGGAGAGGCTCTTCAGCGATAGTGAAGCAGGTCGCTTCTCCAAGATGTTAAGGCCGCTTTGTGCGAGGCTTAATGTTTATGGGAGCGGCAGAGACAATGTGAGATGAACTGACCGCAACCCCTGCTCCCTGTCACCCGGTCTTGCTCAGGGGTAGGATGTAGAGAAATCAAGAGTGGCGATGAGCACAGGAAAAGAGAGAGGGGTTGCGGGAAGGTGGTTTTTAGATTTGTTCTTATTTCTCATTATTTGACAAGAAATTAATTAATGCCTGCTTCTTAAGACTACATTGGTGTTCAGCAATTTACTCCCCATTTCAGTGACAACAGGGCTGGGCGCACTAAGCGGTAGCTGCCACCACAGCAATTAAAAATACCCCAAAGCCCTGATTCTGGGACTGTATTGGGGAAAAAAAAATTTAAAAAAAAATAAATTCCAATTTGGGGCTCCTGGTAAAGCTAAATCCACCTGAATTGGTGCAGTTGGAAAGCAAAAGTATCCCACTTGCATACACAAAACTTAAACTCACCAATTCTTATGTTGTGGAAAAAGAATGAAAAATACCAATAGTTAGTATTCTGGAAAACTGGGAAATACAGCCGTTCCCCGCCCCCTGGGGAGGCTGATTGTCAGTCCTCCGGATGTCAATCTCTACGGCCCTGCGGTCCTCCAGCATACCGGAAGTATCTGCCATTCTCCCGCAAGTCGAGCTCTATGATCTTGTAGTCGTCCGGCACGCCGGAAGCGCCCATCAGTCCTCCGGACATCGATCTCTATGGTTCTGAGGTCCTCCAGCACACCGAACTGTCACGAAACTTCTTTATTCTTCTCTAACACGGTTGTTCTTAAAATTTGCTTGCTATCTTACCCTCTCTCTGTCTCCCCAACCCCATTTTCGCCGGTGTTTCCTGTATCCTGTCACTTCTCAAATTGTTTTCCTACGTCTCTTTCTCTATAGTTCTGTGTGCCTGTGTTTCAATTGTCATGTATGATTCTTGTATCCTTGAAATAAAGGGCCTTGTGATTAGTGAATCTTGCTAAAGTAGTTAATCATTTGCCTATCCGTTGTAAGCTGTTGTGTGATTGTCAACATTCTAAGGTTACCGTGTGATTGTTAGACAATGGAGTAACTAGTCTCGCTTATCATAAGAAGAACTAGAAAACAAAATAAAGGGAGCTCAGACAAGAAGACTGGAGAAAACCGGCTTGAAGCAAGGCTGGCTACCAAGTCAGCAGGAAAAGGGAGCAAAACAACCCAAGTTCATCTAGGGGACAACTGATGAAGAGGAAGATACCACTACCAGATGAAGTAAACAACCACCGGAGTGACTGTGGTTCCTGAAAACAGTCATTAAGTGGCAATAAAGGCCGTGGAGAAACTCACCTCCTGAATATGTAATTAGTTCTAAGAAAGGCAGACTTATGTTAATCATGTCACAGAAAAACTATGATTATGCAAAACTTTTGTAAATATAAGCCTGTTGAAATTGTGGCTGAGCAGGAGCACCTTGAGGAAAAGTCTCGGTGCGACCCCAGCGCTGTAATAAAGAATACCGCTTGGTAGTCACATTGGCTATTGAGTCCAGCTTCTTTGTTTCATCCTGTTGCTTCCAAAATTTTCTATGTCTCCCTCTAGCCATCTCCCTGTCTAGTTCTTCCCTCTCTGTCCTGCATCCTGTCTCTTTTTTAATTTTCTACTTACATTTTCCTGTCCTTATTTGTTAGTTCTTGTCTCTGTTTTGTATAACCTGTTGCTTTTTTGAAATGTTCTTTTGACATCTATCTCTGTCCGTCTCCCTTTTTCCTTTTTTTTTTTTCCCCTTGCCTATATTTCTTTTCCCCGGCCACTTGTCTTGTCTCTGTCTCCTTGTCCTGCTGGTCCCTTCCGCCTTTCGCTCCCTGTGTCTGGTATTTATTTCTCCATCTCTCTGTCCCAGTTTTTTGCACAGTCAACCCTCTTTCTACACAGTTATCCTGCTCCCTCCCCTCTCTTGTTCGCAGTGTCCCATTTTCTGGCTCCCTGTCCTACACTTCTACGTCCCTCTGTCCTTCTGCTTTTCTCTTCAGTCAGGGTTAGGGTCAGGGATGAGATCCAGGCGCAGATGGGACAAAGACATCGTGAAACTGTAAGAAGGTAAAAGCGCCTGCACCAAAACTCAGTCATCGAAGAGGACACTGATTGAAGAGGAACCGTTGAACAATTTGATTGAACAATAGACACACTCTTGTTGCATGAAGAGGAGCACGAGTAGCTTATGGCATAGATTGAGAGGCTTTAACGAGCACAAGAAAAGAACTGAGGGGGTCCAGGTCCCTCTTCGGAGGCGCGCGGCTCGAGCTGTATTAAAGCAACTCTGAGGCAGAGCCTAAGCTCTGAACTCTTCTTTACAGTCTGAGGCTAAGACTGGATCCAGCCGCACCTAGGCTCCTCTCTGAGAAGGAGTTTAGAAAGCAAGGGGGTCCAGTCTGAACCTCGCGACTCGGCAGAAGGGTCTTCCCGGCCTCTTCTGCAGCACTCAGCCCAGTCCTTCTGTCCTCTCTTCCCTCTAGCCGTGCCTCTATTAGTTCCTTGGCCCTCCAATGACACCTTTACTCTGGATTTAATTATCGCGGTCCCAATCATTTCTCTGTTTCTCTGGTTCCTACAGGACATTTCTTCTACCAGTCATGATGCCTTCCCAGAGGTTCCCCGCGCTTTGCATCCATTTTGTAGCACATTAGGTGGGGGTCATCTTTCAGGTACAGAGCACTCATTTGTTCCTTTATGCTACCTTGGATTCCTGTGTTCAGCCCCCAGCCACACAAGACCATCTGTATTCCGCTCGGATGACCACCCAAGTTCCTCCTTGCCGTCCCCAAGGATTCCTTTGTCCATCAGCCCCCGTCCACACCCCTCTCCTCACAGTCACACCACCTCCCGAGACCTTCCTCCATCTCCACAGCATCTTGTAGCACTTTGTCTCCCTTTCTCCCTCTTACTGTCAGAACCTCCCATCTTGCTTTGCTACGCAGAGCTCCTTTATCCTTCTCTGCCATCGAGGGTATCTTCATTTGGTTCCTCTCTCACTCGTTGATCTGTAGCTTGCCCAGATGCCCTCCTGAGACTCCAAGGCCCTCACTGTGTCTCCAAGCTGCCTTTTCTTACCCTGCCCCCTCATAATGGCTGTATTCTCTATAGCAATGTCTTCCAAGTCCTTTCCCATACTGCACAGCACTCTTGTAGCATTTTAGCTCCCTTTAGATTTTAGGGTTTTGTGCTCTTCAGAGCACCCTTACCTTACTCTTTGCTGCTTAGGATGCCTTCATTCTGCCCCCAGTGCCCTATGTGGTTAGTTGAAATCCCCTTCAGAGTTCCACGTCGTTATCTCTGGCGCTTCTTTGGTCTCTCACATCACTCCTCCGCTACCTTCGCCAAGGTTTCATGAGACATTTTAGCTCCAGAGGGCATTTCTCTTTTCCCATCAGAACACTTCCTTAGTTCGCATCTGCTACCCGGGTCAATCTTTCTGTCCTCTCATCTGTTCAGTGCACCCCCATTCGGTTCCCAGTTCCCTGAAGACACCCATACTTTGCTCAATTCTCTTTTGAGGTCATTGCATCCCCGAGACTTCTTTGGTCTCTCTGGCCCCTTTGGGCCCCCTCTAATCTCTCTGACAAAGCCTCTTATTTTGTCAGAATTTTTTCCAGAGCTACCTGTGCGCTCCAGAGCGGCCTGTTTCCGTTCTGTCTTACAACGTTTCTTTATTTCAAATCGGGTACCCCAAAGATGTCTATCGTCACTTCAGACCTTCTCTTAGATAGCTTTCATCTATTGTTATTGACACATCTCCCACGGGGATTTTTGTTCTCTATTACAATTTATTTTTATTTTAGCTACTTAGGTGTTACTTAGACCGCTTCATACAGTTTCTGATACGTTTCTTGTATTTCTATGTTTTTTGGTGTTTTCTGTTTTTTGGGACTCATCTAGTTCTGTTAAGAAAATCAGTTAAAGAGAGATCATTGAGGTGATCATTTGATAATAATAGTTATTGCATTTAATAAACTACTATCCATAGCTTACTATGGTATCTATCTCTTTCTATCTACACCCCAGAAAAATGACGGTTAATTACCTACCCGGTCACATTGCTGATGCAATAGATGTCGCTGCAGTCAAAGAGCAGGTATCGCCATCTCCAGTAAGGGCCGCCTTTCCCATGTGACATTTTATAGGCTGTAAAGCTAAGGCAGACAAGAGAAGGAGCTGCAGCTCCTCCGGCTGCCTTTATGGGTTCTGGGGGTTGGTCCCACCCCTTCCCCAGGGGATTGTGGGAAGGGCGGTGGTCAGGGCCCGGGGTATATGAGCGGGGTCCCTGCTGCAGGAGCTCATTGTGCCTTTGGGATTGGTTGGGGTGAGAGGTCTGCAGTGCCTTCATTGACTGCAGCTTTGGGGCTGGCTCAGCTGTTTGGGCATTTAGAGGAGCAGAGGTGAGAAGCCTGAGGTTAGACCTTCTGGATTAGTCAAGGTTCAGCAGTATTTATAGGAGAAAGTAGACTTTTATGTTGTAGTGTTGTGGGGTTTTTTTTTGGGGGGGTGGGGTATGTCAGTAATTATCTAATGAGCATTCAGGGGTGATAAGATGGTTTAATAGTATGTCTTTATTTATTCTGGATGCACTGTACTTTCCTGGAATTCCTGACTTGATTGAGGATGGAATCGTGGGTGGCTTTTTTCCTGGTGTTGCTGATATAGTTTCCCTTAAAAAGGCTGATAGGGAGATTATCTAGCAGGGGTCATTGTGAGCATCTTGTATGCATCTGTATATGGAGTTCTAGCATTTTCCATGAAGCAGCAGAGATGCAAGGCATCAATTTCCCCCGTTGCCCACAGAGTATCACAGTGTCTCCAGAGCTTTTGCAACTTGAGGCAGGCGCCTCATAGATTGCATCAGGGCATCTCTTATTTTGTGGGTCCATACCGGAGCCCAGAGTCTGTGGGAAGACAGAAAACAGGAAGTGCCAGCAGGACACAGCTCGGAAGAGCAGCTCCCAAGGAGCAGGTGATGCAGGGGGTTCAGGGTTCAAATAGAGAATGGGAGCTGTCAGGAAGAAGTGGGGTTCCTTCCCTAAGAGTTCAGGAGAAGAGAATGGGTTTCTAAAGCTTTGAGACTGGGGGATGGCTAGGAAAGGGAGGCAGGTTCATCAGGCTTTCTCATGTCAGTTTTGCATTTCAGCTTGGGTGCCAATGAGGTCTGGTGTGTTCTAGCCTCTTGCCTTTGAGGTGATCCAGGTAATATCAAGGACGAGCACAGGATCGGTGATTTTGCACAAGCACAATGGTAATTTTGTTTTTCTTGGCATCTTAGGTGCCATAATTAATTGTCACTGCAGCCTCCGAATCTGGGATTGGCGTGGAGCAGGTGAGCGGAATGCCCCAGAGCTTCTGCGGATGAGGGTGTTGTGGAGTAAGTTGGCATTTACTTGGTGGTTGTGATGCTTGCTGCTGGGGCTGTGATTTAATCTTTGTTTTGCAGATGAAGATGAATGAAGTGACTGCAGGAAGATGAGTTAGCCGTTTGTTGTTGTTTTTGTCAAGGATGAATTCAGACCACCGGCTTTCTGAAAGCTAAGTCGAGGGGCCAAGGTTGACAGTTTTGGGGGTGGGTTAAGTTAAAGAAGGGCAGAGGGCTGTTCAGGAGCAGCCCCCTTTAGGCAAGTAAAGGAAGCGGGTTACTCTTCAGTCCGATGCTAGCATGTGCCGGGCAGGGCAGTTCCAGCCTGCATCTGTAGTGTTGTTTGTGTGGTCTGTCTTCTGTGTCTTAGACCTTTCTCAGGTCTCGGTGTCTTCATTACGCTTGAGGACCACAGCATGCACCTCGGGCACCATCCCTAGTGTCTTGAACGGCTGTTCTCATCGGCATAATGCCAATCGGGTGACGCTTTTCCTGCATTACAAGCTTAAAGCAGGGATCGGTCTTGAGTCACAGAAGCTTCTGGATGGTCCTCTTTTGCAGCATTGTTCCTGTCTGCCTGAGCAGCTCTGCTCTCCAGCCATCCATTTCTAGGCAATGGAACTTTTTCCTGCGTCCCTACTTTCTTAAGTCTTGAAGGTGCACTTCCTGCACGTACATGATCTCAGATCTGAGAGTCACTTCTTGTCTTGGGCCATGATGTTTTACTCAGTTTCTTGAGTTTCACTAGAACATCCTCATGTCATCATCGTGGTCCAGCAGGTCTTCTTGCCCGATGGCATCCTCCAATCGTGTCATTCTTCTTGCCGAGAGTTTTCTCTCACCTTTGAGGCGTGTTGTATGTCATCTTGTGTGTAGTGCTGGTTTGTGCTTGTGTGTTTGGCTCGGAGCTGCCCTGCCCAGGGGTGTAGAGTCTGGGGTAGGTGGAATAGCAGTAAGAGTCTGTGGTTAATATGTGGATCTGCTCATACTGTGGAGGCAAAGGTGGTACTGTCATCTCAGATCGAGTAGCTGTCAGCGGGTAGTGGGGACAGTTTCCATTATTGTTTTATGGGGAAGAGCAGAGCTCTGTGGGAGGGGCCGTTCAGCGGCAGTGAAGCAGATCGCGTCTTGAAGACGTTAGGGCTGCTTTGTGTGAGGCTCTGCTATTTGGAGTTTTTTAGTGGAGGCTGTACTTGGACGCTAGATGATACCTGTAAATGGGAACAAAAGCTTTGGAATGATGAAGCGATTGCTCTGCATCCATGTGATTTGTTTGATATTGTTTTTTCAGATGCAGAGGGACAAGCTGTGTAGGGCAACGTAGCAGAGCCGAGCGGAGCACTGTAAGTAGGTGGGTCGGTGTGTGGCATTAGAAGGAAGATGTGAGTGGTAGCTCCATGACTGCTTTATTCTTTTTTGCAGCTTTGAATCAATGTGCGACGTGGGATATGGGCACCAGGGCTGACTCGAGCAAGGTGAGCAGCGATTGCTGGGCTGAAGTATCCTTTTTTTTCCAGGTGGTCTTTTGCTGGTGGAGTTCCAAGCAACCCCTGTTATTTGGGTTTGACGGGTGGTGTGCAAGCCTGAGGCTGGCAACCCAGACTTGCACGGAGGATGGGCCCTTTAGCTGTCAAGGTAAAGGGGCAGGAGATGGGAACCGGTACGCACAGGCTGCGGTTTCGGGCAGTATCTCAGCACGTGTCATTTTGCTTGTGTTTTTGCAGGTGCCGCAGACGGGCTCGGAGGGGTGACGCCGCACGCTGACGAGCGGTTCGAGCTGGTGAGGCTGTTGTGGGCGGGGTTGGCGTCTAATAGCAAAGTATTAGGTGGCAGCTCATTGAAGTGTTTCTCTCTGGTTTTGCAGGCGCTGTGCGGGCCGCCTTTGGAAGCGGATGAGCATCTGAGGTGAGCAAGGTAGTAGGAGGCGCCTGGGGCTGGAGATTTCTTGCACGTTCAATGGTATTTTTGTGTCCCTTGGCTTCTTAGGCACCACAAGCAGTGACTGCTGATGAGCCCAGCTCTGGACTCCGTGCGGAGCAGGTGAGCAGAATGTCGTGGCGTATGTGAGGAAGGGGGATGTTGTGTGAAAGGTCTGTGTTGACCCATGTGGTGCTCACTGTTTTGTATGGAATGGGTGGTTCTTTATTTCCCTTTATTTGTTTGTTTTTTTTTTTTTCCCAGATGATGTCTCTGCAGGATTGATCCCGTTGGCTGGCTGTGGTTTTTCTTGTGGAGGACGGCTTCAGGCCCCTGGCCCTCTGAAAGCTAAGTCGAGGGTTTGGCGCTGGTGATTGTTTGAGGGAGGGAAGGGACAAGGTTGGGAGTTGCAGGGAGGGATTTTAAAGTCAGCGTAGGGCAGGGGGCGGTCCCGGAGCAGTGCCCTCTGGGTAGGTAAAGGAAATGGGTTTCTCTTCAGCACGAAGCCAGCGTGTGCCTGGGCAGGGCAGTTCCAGGCGGTGTCTGTTGTGTAGCTTGTGTCGGCTATCTCCTGTATCTTATACTTTCCTCAGGTCTTGATGTCCTCGTTGCATTTTTTGCGTTCAAGGGGCATGGCATGTGCCACAGGCATCACGGGTAGGGTCTGGAATGCCTGCCCTCGTCTGCTTCATGCCCAATGGGCGCTTCTTTTCTTGCATAACAATCTTAAAACACGGAGCGGAATTGCATCTTGAAAGTTTATGGATGGTCCTCTTCTTGCAGCATTGTTCCCAGCTGCGTGAGCGGCTCTCTTCTCTAGGCATCCATTTTCAGGGACTGGGATTTCTTCCCTGCATCCATACGTTCCCAGGTCTTGAAGCCAGGCTTCTTGCGCATACATCGTCTCCGTTTCAACAGGAACTTCTTCTAATGGGCCATTACATTTGACTCTCTTATGACCCCACCTTGCTTCCTCCTCACGTCAGTTCTGCTGTCCTTTTGGTCTTCGTACCCAAGAGCTTCTCTGGTCTGGAGGCAATTGTTCTTGTTCAGACTGTTGTCTGATCTTTGAGTCGCATTGTCTACCGTGTTGTGTGGTGTTGGGCTGCACAGGGGTGTGTTTGGCGTGGAGCTGCCTTGCCGGGGGTGTAGAGTCAGGGGTAGGTGGAACAGTAATAAGTCTATGGTTAGCACATTGATTGGCCCACGTCTCTGTTCTCCAGCACAACAGTAATTTTATTTTTTATCTTGGCATCTTAGGCGCTAAAAGCGATGACCACTGCAGCATTGTGGTTTTGAATCTGTGCGGAGCAGGTGAGCAGAGAGCCCACGGTGCTTTTGAGGAGGGGGTTTTGTGGAAGAGATGGGCATCGACAGGTGCGATGCTGGCCACCGCTGTTTTGTGCATTGTGTGTTTTTATTGCAGTTGGCGAAGAGGACCCTGACGACTACAGGAACGTCCCGGCTAGCTGATGCGGGTTGGCAGTTTTGTGTTGAGGACGGATGCAGACCCTCTGCCCTGCGAAAGCTAAGTGGAGGGGCCTGGGCCGGGGAGGGCTTGGGAGGAGGGGACAAGGTTGGCAATTGTAGGAGGGGTTTTGAAGTTGTCTGGTGTTAGAAAGCAGATGTGCCTGGTGGCTCTGAGTATTATGTGGCAGCTCAGTGAAGTGTTTCTCTCTGGTTTTGCAGGTGCTGTGCAGGCTGCCTTTGGAACAGGATGAGCATTTGAGGTGAGCTCAGGGTGGTAGGGAGGAGGTGGCTGGGGCTGGTGATTTCTTGCACGTTCAATGGTGGTTTTGTGTCTCTTGGTCTCTTAGGCAGCACAAAGAGTGACTGCTGATGAGCCCAACTCTGGAGTCTGTGAGGAGCAGGCAAGCAGAAAGCCACGGCGTATCTGAGGAGGGGGATGTTGCCAGAAAGGTCCGTGTTGACCATTATGATGCTCACTGTTGTGTGTGTAATGGGTTGTTCCTTCTTTCTCTTAGTGTGCGTGGCTGCTTTTTTTTTTTTTTTTTTCCCCAGACGATGAAGAGCAGCTTAGTGACTGCAGGATTGATCCAGTTGGCTGGCTGTGGTTTTCCTCGTGGAGGACGGCTTCAGACCCCTGGCCCTCTGAAAGCTAAGTTGAGGGTTTGGCACTGGAGATAGTTTGAGGGAGGGAAGGGACAAGGTTAGGAGTTGCAGGGAGGGGTTTTAAAGTCGGAGCGGGGCAGGGGGCTGTCCTGGAGCAGTCCCCTTTGGCTAGGTAAAGGGAACGGATTTCATTTCAGCACAAAGCTGGCGTGTGCCGGGCAGGGCAGTTCCGGCCGGTGTCTGTTGTGTGTTTTGTGTTGTCTGTCTCCTGTATCTTAGACTTTCCTCAGGTCTTGATGTCCTCGTTGCTCTTTGCGCTCAAGGGCATGGCTGGCGCCTCAGCCACCACCCGTAGGGTCTGGAACGCCTGCAGTTGTCGGCATCGTGCCCTTCTTTTCTTGCATAAGAATCTTGAAGTGCGCATTGGACTTGCATCTTGGACGTTTCTGGACGTCATTCAGAATGTGGCATCATTCCCGGCTGCATGAGCCGCTGTGTTTTCTAGGCATCCGTTTTCAGGGACTGGGATTTCTTCCCTGCATCCTTATGTTCCTAGGTGTTTAAGCCAAAGTTCTTGCACGTACATCCTCTTGGTTTTGACAGGAACTTCTTGTAATGGGCCATTACATTTGACTCACTTATGACCACACCTTGCTTCCTCCTCCTGTCAGTTCTGATGTCTTTTTGGTCCTCTTGCCCGAGGGCATCTCTGGTCCGGAGGCGATTCTTCTTGTTCAGACTGTTGTCTGATCTTTGAGTCGCATTGTCTACTGTGTTGTGTGGTGTTGGGCTGCACAGGGGTGTGTTTGGTGTGGAGCTGCCCTGCCCGGGGGCGTAGAGTCAGGGGTAGGTGGAACAGGAATAAGAGTTTGTGGTTAGCACATTGATTTGCCTGATCTGTGTTGTCCAGCACAATAGCAATTTTATTTCTCTCAGCATCTTAGGCGCTAAAAGCGATGCCCACCGCAGCATCCTATTTTGGAATCTGTGCGGAGCAGGTGAGCGGAGAGCCCACGGTGCTTTTGAGGAGGGGGTTTTGTGGAAGAGATTGGCGTTGACGGGTGCGATGCTGGCCGCCGCTGTTTTGTGCATTGTGTGTTTTTATTGCAGATGGCGAAGAGGACCCCAATGACTACAGGAACGTCCCGGCTAGCTGATGCGGGTTGGCAGTTTTGCGTGGAGGATGGTTGCAGACCCTCTGCCTTGTGGAAAGTTAAGTGGAGGGGCTGGGGCCGGGGAGGGCTTGGGAGGAGGGGACAAGGTTGGCAATCGTAGGAGGGGTTTTGAAGTTAGCGTAGGGCAAAGGACCCGAGGAGTGTCCAGGAACAGTCCCCTCTGGGCACAGGAATGGAGCGGGTTAGCCTTCAGTACGAAGCCAGCACTTGTCAGGCAGGGCAGTTCCAGCCGCTGTCTGTTGTGGTGTAGTTTGTGTGGTCTGTGTCCCGTGTCTTAGAGTTTCCTTAGGTTATGATGTCCTCATTGCTCCTGTGTCTTCTATAATATCTTCCTTCTGTCTTGATGTCTCCGTTGCTCTTTTGCGATCAGCAGGTACCTCGGTAGCCCTCCTTGGAGTCTAGACCGCATCAACACATCACCCTAGTACCGGTTTAGCCCTTCTTGTCTTGCCATTATACCTTAAAGCGTGGCTCTGTCTGGTGGTCATCGTGTTGTAGGTGTTCCTAAGCGGTCAGACCTTGCGGTGGCAAGCCAGGTGGTACGTGCAGCTTTGAAAGGTCTTTTTCACCCAGTAGTGTTCTGGGACTTACTTCCCATGTCCCGAACGGTTTCAGGACTTAAAGCCAACTTTCTCATGTGTTCATCGTGATGGTTTTGATGATAGTTTTCTTTCATGGGCTGCAGCTATTGCCTCTCTTTGCCAGGGCTGCCGTGAGGCATGTGCGCCATCGTGGCACCGTAGGGCTTCTCTGCGGGTGTCATCAACCTTAGGGGAGTCGTTATTCTCACTCACAGTCTTATGGCACCTCACGGTCACGTTCCGTTTGGTGTCTGTGTGCAGGGTTGGGTTTGGAGCTGCCTCTGATCGGAGCTTAAAGGGCAGTTTGCATCACAATTGTTTCTGGAGGGTTGCCTTTCCGGAGGCAATCTTGGCCCTAACAGCTTCCCTCTCAAAGGTTCTATTTCTATAGAGATTCCCTATGGCATTGCATCCTTGGATTCTTCCGGGCTTAGATCGTGAAGCCTGGCTTCTCACAGATCCAATCGGTCGTTCTGGTTTTGTATGGCATTTCAGCACTCTAGTTTTGATTACCATCTGAGACCGCCTCGCTCCGCAGTGCCTTTTGTTGGCTTGCATCTTATAGGTCTGTATCTGGTTTTGCGTTGAGTTGCATTGTATTGCTCTGTGTCTGGTTATGTGTTGAATTGTATCATATTGTATTGCTCTGTATCTGATTATTCAATGAATTGTATCTTACTGTATTGCTCTCTAGCTGATTATTCATTGTATCGTATTGCTCTGTATCTGATTATTCAATGAATTGTATTGTATTGCTCTCTATCTGATTATTCATTGTATGATATTGTATTGCTCTGTATCTGATTATTTGTTGAATTGTATTGTATTGTATCACTCTGTATCTGATTATGTATTGAATTGTATCATATAGTATTGCCCTGTAATTGCATCAACTGCCATCTGAGACTCTCGCGTGTCTGTATTATGTGTTGTATCGCATTGCTCTGTGTTTGGATTTGTTTTGCATTGTTTGCTTCTGTATTAGCGTTGCATCACGTTGCTCTGTAACGGCATCAACTGCCATCGCAGACTGTCTCGCGTCGTCTGACCCTGTATCGTGTGTTGTATTGTATCGCTCTGTATTTGACATTGTACCGCATTGTTTTGGCGCTCTATTGGTTTTGCGTCATGTCGCTCTGTAACTATATGGAGCGCCGTCCGAGACCGTCTCGTGTTGTCTGACGCTGTATTGTGTTCTGTCTTCTATGGCAGTGCTCTGTACCATGTTTTTTCTTGGCGGTGATGTAAGGGCGTGTCGTATCGTGTGGCGTATACGCGTGCATTGCACAGCTCTGTGTGTCTGTGTTATATGGCAGTGCAGAGCTAGCCTAGAGAGTTAAAGTGACTTTGAGGTCTCTGTGCACGTGAGATGGAGTCAAGCGGGTCAGGGCTGGTTTGTGAGGTAACGGAGTAAGGCTACTGGGGTTTTCATTGTGTTTCGGCAGGCACCTTGCAGCAAGTCTGTAGAAACAGAGTTATAGAGGAGCAGCACAACGGGTCTTGCAGCGGTCAGGTTTTTTTGGGCAGATCGGTCATTACAACACTCCAAGCGCCAGGGAGGAACCTGAGGGGGATGTGTTACTCTGGGAAAGGTAGCGGAGCCACAGAGGGTTGCTCTCTCGCAGATGACCTGTGCAGTAAATGGCTTTGTGTTTTGTTTTTTCAGGTGAGCGAGCGGCACGAGGTGACTGTGAGAACCTCGCCTTTATGTGATGTGGGCGCTGCGGAGGGTGGACCGTGACTCAAGGCACCGTGAAAGCTAAGTATCTGGGCAGACATCGGTGGGCAACAGATACCAAGCGTTGTCCCTCAGCAGGGTGGTTTTTCCCCCAGTCCCAGCCGCTTTGGGAGGTGACGCTCATCGCCAGCGTTTGGGCGGAGATCGGCCTTGGGCCGGGGGTTTGGTTAGGCAGGGAGATTTTGGAGGCTCTTAAGGAGCACCGCAGACACGAGGTGACGCCACCCTCGTGGCAAGAGGGTGGGAGGACGGTGTGGGTGAGGGCAGGGTACATGTGGTAGCAGAGCATGTGTTGTGAAGGTGTGTGAGCCTGAGAAATGTTGGTGCGGTTGGGCTGCGGGCACGTGGGTTGTAGGCGGAGGTAACCGTGCTTTGCTTTTCAGGCAAATAGGGCATTTTAAAACCACAACCAATGTAGAATAAAAAAACCCCAGCCGGGGGATTTTTTTTTTTGCTTCCCCCGGCTGGGTTTTTTTTTCCCCGGTCCCGGCCACTCTGCGAGGCGAGGTTCATCGCCAAAGTTTGGGCAGAGGGGCCGCCCGGGCCGGGGTTTTTGCCAGGCAGGGTGATTTTGGAGGCCCTCGGGAACGCTGTTCTCGAGGAGCGTTGCAGAGACGGGGCGATGTCCCCTCGTGCAGGTGGTTTGGAGCATGGCGTAGGGGAGGATGAGGGGTGGTTTGTGGCTTGGGCGGTGCGGGTGTGTGAACTTGTGTGGTTGGGCTGTGGGCACGTGGGTTGTAGGCGGAGGTAACAGTGCTTTGCTTTTCAGGCAAATAGGGCTTTTTAAAACCACAACCAATGTAGAATAAAAAAACCCCAGCCGGGGGATTTTTTTTTTTGTTTCCCCCGGCTGGGTTTTTTTTTCCCCGGTCCCGGCCACTCTGCGAGGCGAGGTTCATCGCCAAAGTTTGGGCAGAGGGGTCGCTCGGGCCAGGGTTTTTGCCAGGCAGGGCGATTTTGGAGGTCCTGGGAGTGGATATTCTGAGGAGTTGTTGTGTGTAATGTGATGGCATCCAGTTGTTTGCAGGTGCTATGTTTAGGGGATGGTTCAGGGAAGATTGGATGGGATAGTCAGTGTTGAGGGGGAGCCGGTTGTCAAGGTGTTTTGTGTGTGTGTTGCAATGGTCGTAAATTGTTCTGGTGGGGTTTGGAGAACAGAAAATCAAGAGAATATTTGAATTTTTTTTTTTTTCTGCGCCCCAGGCACGGAGGTCAAGGCCCCACGAGGAGGAGCGGCTGTCACAGGGTGTGAATTTTGGAGACTCTGTCAGGAAGAGGAAAATGGAAATGTGCAGCAATTGAAGGACACGGTTTAGGGATGTGACTGAGGTTGGATGAGTATCTGGAGGAAAACACTTGCATATGGAGGATCGAAGGCAATGTGTTCTGGCAGCGTGCAACAGTCTGGGACCACCAGGAGAGGGCCTGGGGGTGGTGCAATTCTGCACGGTAGAGTTTTATGGTGTTGCCTGTGTAATGAGGGAATAACCCTTCAATAAAGGCTGCTGTGTTCTTGTTGGTGTCCTGTGTTTTTTTATCACACGGGTCTGGCTGTGATAGCGCGTGTGCCTGTGTTAGGCTTTGAATGTGAGTGGATTTGATGGTGACAGTGCATTTGCATTGGACTGTGTGTGTGTGTGTGTGTTTGTGTTAGACTGTCTTCTGTGAATGTGTGAGGCTTTGTTTTTGTCTCTCTTTTTCTGTTTTTGTCTTTGTGGGACTGTCTCTGGCTCTCTCTCTCATGCTCTCTTGTGTGCTCTGTCTTTCTGTCTCTCTGTGTGTGTCTCTGTGTGTCTGTCATGCGCTCTCACTCTTTGTCTCTCTCTCTCTCTGTCCGTGTGTCAGTCTCTCTCTCTGTCTGTGTGTCAGTCTCTCTCTCTGTCTGTGTGTCAGTCTCTCTCTCTCTCTGTCTGTGTGTCAGTCTCTCTCTCTCTCTCTCTCTCTCTGTCCGTGTGTCAGTCTCTCTCTCTCTCTCTCTGTCCGTGTGTCAGTCTCTCTCTCTCTCTCTCTCTCTGTCCGTGTGTCAGTCTCTCTCTCTCTCTCTCTCTCTCTGTCCGTGTGTCAGTCTCTCTCTCTCTCTCTCTCTCTGTCCGTGTCTCAGTCTCTCTCTCTCTCTCTCTGTCCGTGTCTCAGTCTCTCTCTCTTTGTCTCTGTCCGTGTGTCAGTCTCTCTCTCTCTCTCTGTCCGTGTGTCAGTCTCTCTCTCTCTCTCTCTCTCTGTCTGTGTCTCAGTCTCTCTCTCTCTCTCTTTGTCTCTGTCCGTGTGTCAGTCTCTCTCTCTCTCTCTCTTTGTCTCTGTCCGTGTGTCAGTCTCTCTCTCTCTCTCTCTCTCTCTGTCCGTGTGTCAGTCTCTCTCTCTCTCTCTCTCTCTGTCCGTGTGTCAGTCTCTCTCTCTCTCTCTCTCTCTCTGTCCGTGTGTCAGTCTCTCTCTCTCTCTCTCTCTGTCCGTGTGTCAGTCTCTCTCTCTCTCTCTCTCTCTGTCCGTGTCTCAGTCTCTCTCTCTCTCTCTCTCTCTCTGTCCGTGTCTCAGTCTCTCTCTCTCTCTCTCTCTCTGTCCGTGTCTCAGTCTCTCCCTCTCTCTCTCTCTCTGTCCGTGTCTCAGTCTCTCCCTCTCTCTCTCTCTCTGTCCGTGTCTCAGTCTCTCCCTCTCTCTCTCTCTCTGTCCGTGTCTCAGTCTCTCCCTCTCTCTTTGTCTCTGTCCGTGTCTCAGTCTCTCCCTCTCTCTTTGTCTCTGTCCGTGTCTCAGTCTCTCCCTCTCTCTTTGTCTCTGTCCGTGTCTCAGTCTGTCCCTCTCTCCTTGTCTCTGTCCCTCTCTCCTTGTCTCTGTCCCTCTCTCCTTGTCTCTGTCCCTCTGCTTGTGTGTTTGTTTTGTGTGGTTGACTCAATGGTTGCAATTAGCAGCTTTGAACATATCTTGCTGGCTGGGCAGCATTAATTATTTAAAAAAAAACTAATAAAAAATATTACACTAGTGCTGCCCAGCCAGCAACCCATCCCCTACTGCTGCACAAAAGTTATTATTTTTATTTCTTTTTATAATACTATAATATGCATATAAAGCAATCAAACATAAATACACCCACCATTCTACAACCTGAAAAACAACACAATTCTCATCAAATATGCAAATGAATGAATCAAATTATGCAAATTATATGCAAATTTTTTCTTTTCCACAACCATAAAGAAACCCCATAACAACTCAACCATAACAAGACAATTACAAACCACCCTCAATACTTAATTTTAAGGAGAGGAATTATGGGGTAACACTCAAGTACACAGTTAAACTTCCAAATCAGGATTCTACTATCCAGTAACAGTGTCAACATAGGGGGTCAGGTTACGGTTAGGGTGTCGGGTTGGGGTTAGGGTGTCGGGTTAGGGGTTAGGGTCGGGGTCAGGGGTTAGGGTTACGGTGTCGGGTTAGGGGTTAGGGTCGGGGTCAGGGGTTAGGGTTGGGCTGTCAGGTTAGCAGTTAGGGTCGCAGTCAGGGGTTAGGGTCAGGGGTTAGGGTCAGGGTCAGGGGTTAGGGTTGGGGTGTCAGGTTAGCAGTTAGGGTCGGAGTTAGGGGTTAGGGTCACGGTTACGGGTTAGGGTCGGGGTCAGGGGTTAGGTTTCAGGTGTCAGGTTAGCAGTTAGGGTCGGGGTCAGGGGTTAAGGGTTAGGGTCAGGGTCAGGGGTTAGGGTCGGGGTCAGGGGTTAGGGTTGGGGTGTCAGGTTAGCAGTTAGGGTCGGAGTTAGGGGTTAGGGTCACGGTTACGGGTTAGGGTCGGGGTCAGGGGTTAGGTTTCAGGTGTCAGGTTAGCAGTTAGGGTCGGGGTCAGGGGTTAAGGGTTAGGGTCAGGGTTAGGGGTTAGGGTCGGGGTCAGGGGTTAGGGTTGGGGTGTCAGGTTAGCAGTTAGGGTCAGGGTCAGGGGTTAGGGTCAGGGTTAGGGGTTAGGGTCGGGGTCAGGGGTTAGGGTTGGGGTGTCAGGTTAGCAGTTAGGGTCGGAGTTAGGGGTTAGGGGTTAGGGTCAGGGGTTAGGGTCAGGGGTTAGAGTAAAGGGTTAGGGTTAGGGTTAGGGTTAGGGTTAGGGTTAGGGTTAGGGTTAAGGGTTAGGGTTATGGGTTAGGGTTATGGGTTAGGGTTAGGGTTAGGGTTAAGGGTTAGGGTTATGGGTTAGGGTTATGGGTTAGGGTTAGGGTTAAGGGTTAGGGTTAAGGGTTAGGGTTAAGGGTTAGGGTTATGGGTTAGGGTTAGGGTTAAGGGTTAGGGTTAGGGTTAGGGTTAGGGTTAGGGTTAGGGTTAGGGTTAGGGTTAGGGTTAGGGTTAGGGTTAGGGTTAGGGTTAGGGTTAGGGTTAGGGTTAGGGGTTAGGGTTAGGGTTAGGGTTAGGGTTAGGGTTAGGGTTAGGGTTAGGGTTAGGGTTAGGGTTAGGGTTAGGGTTAGGGTTAGGGTTAGGGTTAGGGTTAGGGTTAGGGTTAGGGTTAGGGTTAGGGTTAGGGTTAGGGTTAGGGTTAGGGTTAGGGTTAGGGTTAGGTTAGGGTTAGGGTTAGGGTTAGGGTTAGGGTTAGGGTTAGGGTTAGGGTTAGGGTTAGGGTTAGGGTTAGGGTTAGGGTTAGGGTTAGGGTTAGGGTTAGGGTTAGGGTTAGGGTTAGGGTTAGGGTTAGGGGTTAGGGTTAGGGTTAGGGTTAGGGTTAGGGTTAGGGTTAGGGTTAGGGTTAGGGTTAGGGTTAGGGTTAGGGGTTAGGGTTAGGGTTAGGGTTAGGGTTAGGGTTAGGGTTAGGGTTAGGGTTAGGGTTAGGGTTAGGGTTAGGGTTAGGGTTAGGGTTAGGGTTAGGTTAGGGTTAGGGTTAGGGTTAGGGTTAGGGTTAGGGTTAGGGTTAGGGTTAGGGTTAGGGTTAGGGTTAGGGTTAGGGTTAGGGTTAGGGTTAGGGTTAGGTTAGGGTTAGGGTTAGGGTTAGGGTTAGGGTTAGGGTTAGGGTTAGGGTTAGGGTTAGGGTTAGGGTTAGGGTTAGGTTAGGGTTAGGGTTAGGGTTAGGGTTAGGGTTAGGTTAGGGTTAGGGTTAGGGTTAGGGTTAGGGTTAGGGTTAGGGTTAGGGTTAGGGTTAGGGTTAGGGTTTAGGGTTAGGGTTAGGGTTAGGGTTAGGGTTAGGGTTAGGGTTAGGGTTAGGGTTAGGTTAGGTTAGGGTTAGGGTTAGGGTTAGGGTTAGGGTTAGGGTTAGGGTTAGGGTTAGGGTTAGGGTTAGGGTTAGGGTTAGGGTTAGGGTTAGGGTTAGGGTTAGGGTTAGGGTTAGGGTTAGGGGTTAGGGTTAGGGTTAGGGTTAGGGTTAGGGTTAGGGTTAGGTTAGGGTTAGGGTTAGGGTTAGGGTTAGGGTTAGGGTTAGGGTTAGGGTTAGGGTTAGGGTTAGGGTTAGGGTTAGGGTTAGGGTTAGGGTTAGGGTTAGGGTTAGGGTTAGGGTTAGGTTAGGGTTAGGGTTAGGGTTAGGGTTAGGGTTAGGGTTAGGGTTAGGGTTAGGGG
>NW_027414886.1:0-18481 GCF_964106895.1 Numenius arquata
GACGGTGGTGGGACCCCCCCTCCCCCCCCGTGGGAACATCCGGCCGCGGGGGGGGGGGAGGGGCAGGTGCATCCTGTTTTTCGAGGCCTCGATTTTCCCTCTGACTCATCGGGGAAATGACCCAAAACGGTCGGTTTTCGACCCAAAAACGGCCCCGGCCTTTCCGTGGGAAAAAAAAAACCCCACCCCAAAAACCGAGGGAAATGGGGAAAATGACCCAAAAAAAAGCCCATAATGGGTAATTTTCACCCCAAAATGCTCAAATTCTTTCCCGGGAGGAAAAAAAAAAATGAGGGAAAAAGAGGGAAAAAAAGGGAAAGGTGAAAAAAGTGCCGAGAAATGACCCAAAATGGCCAGTTTTTGACCCAAAAATGGCCGTTTTCTTTCCCGGGAGGAAAAAAAAATGAGGGAAAAAGAAGAAAAAAAAGGGAAAGGTAAAAAAAGAGCCGAGAAATGACCCAAAATGGCTGTTTTTCACCCCAAACAGCTGCTTTCTTTCTCGGGAGGAAAAAAAAAAAAGGGGGGGAAAATGAGAAAAAACAGGAGAAAAGTAAAAAAATGATAAGAAATGACCCAAAATGGCACTTTTTTGACCCAAAATGGCCGTTTTCTTTCCCAGGGGGGGAAAAAAATGAGGGAAAAAGAGGAAAAAAAGGGAAAGGTAAAAAAAGAGCCGAGAAATGATCCAAAATGGATGTTTTTCACCCCAAAATGGCCGTTTCCTTTCAGTGGAAAAAAACCAGGGGAAAATGGGAAAAAAAACTGGAGAAAAGTAAAAAAATGACAAGAATTGACCCAAAATGGCTGGTTTTCACCCCAAAATACCCAAGCTCTTTCTCATGGGGAAAAAAATGGGGGAAAATGGGGGAAAAAACAGGAGAAAAGTTAAAAAAGGGACAAGAAATGACCCAAAATGGATGGGTTTTGACCCAAAATGGCCGTTTCCTTTCAGTGGAAAAAAAAACCAGGGAAAATGGGAAAAAAACTGGAGAAAAGTAAAAAAATGACAAGAATTGACCCAAAATGGCACTTTTTTGACCCAAAATGGCCTTTTCCTTTCCCGGGAGGAAAAAAATGAGGGAAATTGAGGGAAAAAAGGGAAAGGTAAAAAAAGAGCCGAGAAATGATCCAAAATGGCTGTTTTTTGACCCAAAATGGCCCTTTCCCGGGAGGAAAAAAATGAGGGAAATTGAGGGAAAAAGGGGAAAGGTAAAAAAAGGGACAAGAAATGACCCAAAATGGATGTTTTTCACCCCAAAATGGCCGTTTCCTTTCAGTGGAAAAAATCCAGGGGAAAATGGGAAAAAAACTGGAGAAAAGTAAAAAAATGACAAGAATTGACCCAAAATGGCTGGTTTTCACCCCAAAATACCCAAGCTCTTTCCCATGGGGAAAAAAATGGGGGGAAAATGGGGGAAAAAAAAGGAGAAAAGTTAAAAAAGGGACAAGAAATGACCCAAAATGGATGTTTTTCACCCCAAAATGGCCGTTTCCTTTCAGTGGAAAAAAAACAGGGGAAAATGGGAAAAAAACTGGAGAAAAGTAAAAAAATGACAAGAATTGACCCCAAATGGCTGTTTTTTGACCCAAAATGGCCGTTTCCTTTCAATGGAAAAAAACCAGGGGAAAATGGGAAAAAAACTGGAGAAAAGTAAAAAAATGACAAGAAATGACCCAAAATGGCCCTTTTTTACCCCAAAATACCCAAGCTCTTCCCCATGGGGAAAAAAATGGGGGGAAAATGGGGGAAAAAAAAGGAGAAAAGTTAAAAAAGGGACAAGAAATGACCCAAAATGGATGGGTTTTGACCCAAAATGGCCGTTTCCTTTCAATGGAAAAAAAACAGGGGAAAATGGGAAAAAAACTGGAGAAAAGTAAAAAAATGACAAGAAATGACCCAAAATGGCACTTTTTTGACCCAAAATGGCCGTTTTCTTTCCCAGGAGGAAAAAAATGAGGGAAATTGAGGGAAAAAAGGGAAAGGTAAAAAAAGGGACAGGAAATGACCCAAAATGGATGTTTTTCACCCCAAAATGGCCATTTCCTTTCAGTGGAAAAAAACCAGGGGAAAATGGGAAAAAAACTGGAGAAAAGTAAAAAAATGACAAGAAATGACCCAAAATGGCTGTTTTTTGACCCAAAATGGCCGTTTCCTCTCAATGGAAAAAAACCAGGGGAAAATGGGAAAAAAACAGGAGAAAAGTAAAAAAATGACAAGAAATGACCCAAAATGGCACTTTTTTGACCCAAAATGGCCGTTTTCTTTCCCAGGAGGAAAAAAATGAGGGAAATTGAGGGAAAAAAGGGAAAGGTAAAAAAAGGGACAGGAAATGACCCAAAATGGATGTTTTTCACCCCAAAATGGCCGTTTCCTTTCAGTGGAAAAAAACCAGGGGAAAATGGGAAAAAAACTGGAGAAAAGTAAAAAAATGACAAGAAATGACCCAAAATGGCTGTTTTTTGACCCAAAATGGCCGTTTCCTTTCAATGGAAAAAAATGGGGGGAAAATGGGAAAAAACCAGGAGAAAAGTAAAAAAATGACAAGAAATGACCCAAAGTGGCTGGTTTTTGACCCAAAATGGCCGTTTTCTTTCCCGGGAGGAAAAAAATGAGGGAAATTGAGGGAAAAAGGGGAAAGGTAAAAAAAGGGACAAGAAATGACCCAAAATGGATGTTTTTCACCCCAAAATGGCCGTTTCAGTGGAAAAAAAACCAGGGGAAAATGGGAAAAAACCAGGAGAAAAGTAAAAAAATGACAAGAAATGACCCAAAATGGCTGGTTTTTGACCCAAAATGGCCGTTTTCTTTCCCGTGAGGAAAAAAATGAGGGAAATTGAGGGAAAAAAGGGAAAGGTAAAAAAAGGGACAAGAAATGACCCAAAATGGCTGTTTTTTGACCCAAAATGGCCCTTTCCTTTCCCAGGAGGAAAAAAATGAGGGAAATTGAGGGAAAAAAGGGAAAGGTAAAAAAAGGGACAAGAAATGACCCAAAATGGATGTTTTTCACCCCAAAATGGCCGTTTCCTTTCAATGGAAAAAAACCAGGGGAAAATGGGAAAAAACCAGGAGAAAAGTAAAAAAATGACAAGAAATGACCCCAAATGGCCCTTTTTTACCCCAAAATGCCCATCTCTTTTCCCATAAGAAATAATACGCGGCGAAAATAAGGAAAAACGAGGGGTTTTTATTAATTTGAGCCCTTTTTTGGGTGGTTTTCTCCCGATTTTGGTGTTTTCCGACGTTTCTTCGGCCCCCGGGGGGGGGAGGGGCGTTATTTCACCTGGGGGGGAGGGGAAAGAGGAAGGGGGGGGTGGGCAACCAAACCCCCAAAGTGGGCAACCAAACCCCCAAAGTGGGCAACCTGACCCCAAACTGGGCAATCAGACCCCAAACTGGGCAACCTGACCCCAAACTGGGCAACCAAACCCCCAAACTGGGCAACCTGACCCCAAACTGGGCAACTTGACCCCAAACTGGGCAACTTGACCCCAAACTGGGCAACCAAAGCCCAAACTGGGCAATCAAACCCCCAAACTGGGCAACCAAAGCCCAAACTGGGCAACTTGACCCCCAAACTGGGCAACCTGACCCCAAACTGGGCAACCAAACCCCCAAACTGGGCAATCAGACCCCAAACTGGGCAACCTGACCCCAAACTGGGCAATCAGACCCCAAACTGGGCAACCAAACCCCCAAACTGGGCAACCTGACCCCAAACTGGGCAACCAAACCCCCAAACTGGGCAACCAAAGCCCAAACTGGGCAACTTGACCCCAGAATGGGCAACCAAACCCCCAAACTGAGCAACCAAACCCCCAAACTGGGCAACCTGACCCCAGAATGGGCAACCCAATCCCAAGAATGGGCAACCCAACCCCAAAACCCATTGACCCAACCCCAAAACTGGGCAACCCAACCCCAGGAATGGGCAACCAAAGACAGGAATGGGCAACCTGACCCCAAACTGGGCAACGAAAGCCAGGAATGGGCAACCCAACCCCAGAATAGGCAACCAACCCCAAGAATGGGCAAGCCAAACCCAAAACCCATTGACCCAACCCCGAAACTGGGCAACCGAAGCCAGGAATGGGCAACCCAACCCCAGAACTGGGCAACCCAACCCCAAGAATGGGCAACCCAACCCCAGGAATGGGCAATTCAACCCCAGGAATGGGCAACCAACCCCCAAGAAAGGGCAACCCAACCCCAAAACCCATTGGCCCAACCCCAGAACTGGACAACCAAAGCCAGGAATGGGCAACTTGACCCCAAATTGGGCAACCTGACCCCAAACTGGGCAACCAAACTAGGAATGGGCAACCAAAGCCAGGAATGGGCAACCCAACCCCAGAATGGGCAACCCAACCCCAAAATGGGCAACCCCAACCCCAGGAATGGGCAACCAAAGCCAGGAATGGGCAACCCAACCCCAGGAATGGGCAACCCAACCCCAAAATGGGCAACCCCAACCCCAGGAATGGGCAACCAAAGCCAGGAATGGGCAACCCAACCCCAGAATGGGCAACCCAACCCCAAACTGGGCAACCAATCCCCAAAATGGGCAACCAAAGCCAGGAATGGGCAACCCAACCCCAAAACTGGGCAACCTGACCCCAAACTGGGCAACCAAACTAGGAATGGGCAACCAAAGCCAGGAATGGGCAACCCAACCCCAAAATGGGCAACCCCAACCCCAGGAATGGGCAACCAAAGCCAGGAATGGGCAACCCAACCCCAGAATGGGCAACCCAACCCCAAACTGGGCAACCAATCCCCAAAATGGGCAACCAAAGCCAGGAATGGGCAACCCAACCCCAAAACTGGGCAACCTGACCCCAAACTGGGCAACCAAACTAGGAATGGGCAACCCAAGCCAGGAATGGGCAACCCAACCCCAGGAATGGGCAACCCAATCCCAAACTGGGCAACCAGTCCCCAAAATGGGCAACCCCAACCCCAGGAATGGGCAACCAAAGACAGGAATGGGCAACCCAACCCCAGAATGGGCAACCCAACCCCAAAATGGGCAACCCCAACCCCAGGAATGGGCAACCAAAGACAGGAATGGGCAACCCAACCCCAGAATGGGCAACCCAACCCCAAACTGGGCAACCAATCCCCAAAATGGGCAACCCCAACGCCAGGAATGGGCAACCAAAGACAGGAATGGGCAACCAAACCCTAAACTGGGCAACCAACCCCAAGAATGGGCAAACCAACCCCAAAACTCATTGACCCAACCCCGAAACTGGGCAACTGAAGGCAGGAATGGGCAACTGAAGCCAGGAATGGGCAACCAAACCCCAAAACTGGGCAACCCAACCCCAAGAACTGGGCAACCCAACCACAAACCGGGCAACCAAACCCCAAACTGAGCAACTTGACCCCAAAATGGGCAACCAACCCCAGGAATGGGCAACCCAACCCCAAAATGGGCAACGCCACCCTCCCATGGGGCTACCTTGATGAAGGTGACGATGCCGCTGTAGAAGAGTAGGAGGAGGAAGAGGACCACGAAGGTGGAGATGGTGGTCCAGGGGCTACCGTCCTCTTCGGGCTCCAGGTCCTCTCCCTCCCCCAACAAGCCACAGGGCACCAACCGTAGCCCGGTGCAACCCCAGGGATCTGTTGGGGGAGGGGGGTGGCAACTAATTAACCCCGCCCCCTCTAATTAGCCCCCCACCCCCTTAACGAGCCCCCACCGCCCCTCGGTGGCCACCCTACCAGCCTCGATGGCCACTCTCTTCTCCGTGGGCTCGTCGGCGGAGACGTGGGCAACCACACAGGCGTAGGGGGTGCCCCCCACCCACTCGCCCCACGGCACCTCCAAGGTGGCCACCAGGGAGCAGTGTCGGGTCAGGTGGTCGCAGGTGGCCCCTTCAATAGCCGGTTCTGGGGCTTGGTGGCCCCGTTGCCACCAGACGGTGATGGCCGGGGGGTAGAAGTCCTTCACCAGGCAGAGGAGGGTGAAGTCGTGGCCACTGCAGGCCTCCTCGGGGCTAGTGGGCAGGAGGTGGAGGCTGGGGGGCTTCACGGGGCCTGTGGGGGGTGGGAGGACAGGGTCAGAGCTTGCCAGGGGGCTAGTAAGCTTGCCACGGGGCTACTAAGCTTGTGTGAGGCTACTCAGCTTGCCTTGGGGCTACTAAGCTTGTATGGGGTTACCAAACTCTCCGTGGGACTACTAAGCTCACCATGGGGCTACCAAGCTTGCCATGGGGCTACTAAGCTCGCGTGGAGCTACCGAACTCATGTGGGGCTACTGAGCTCACCATGGGGCTACTAAACTCACCATGGGGTGTCAAAGCTTGCCGGGGGGCTACTAAGCTCGCGTGGGACTACTAAGCTCACGTGGGACTACTAAGCTCGCAGTGGGGCTACTAAGCTCTCCATGGGGCTACTAAGCTCGCAGTGGGGCTACTAAGCTCTCCATGGGGCTACTAAGCTCTCCATGGGGCTACTAAGCTTGCCGTGGGGCTGCTAAGCTCGCAGTGGGGCTACTAAGCTCACCATGGGGCTACTAAGCTCTCCATGGGGCTACTAAGCTTGCCGTGGGGCTACTAAGCTCTCCATGGGGCTACTAAGCTCACAGTGGGGCTACTAAGCTCACCGTGGGGCTACTAAGCTCTCCATGGGGCTACTAAGCTTGCCGTGGGGCTACTAAGCTCTCCATGGGGCTACTAAGCTCGCAGTGGGGCTACTAAGCTCACCATGGGGCTACTAAGCTCTCCATGGGGCTACTAAGCTTGCCGTGGGGCTACTAAGCTCTCCATGGGGCTACTAAGCTCGCAGTGGGGCTACTAAGCTCACCATGGGGCTACTAAGCTCTCCATGGGGCTACTAAGCTCTCCATGGGGCTACTAAGCTTGCCGTGGGGCTACTAAGCTCTCCATGGGGCTACTAAGCTTGCCGTGGGGCTACTAAGCTCTCCATGGGGCTACTAAGCTCGCAGTGGGGCTACTAAGCTCACCATGGGGCTACTAAGCTCTCCATGGGGCTACTAAGCTCACCGTGGGGCTACTAAGCTCTCCATGGGGCTACTAAGCTTGCCGTGGGGCTACTAAGCTCTCCATGGGGCTACTAAGCTCGCAGTGGGGCTACTAAGCTCACCATGGGGCTACTAAGCTCTCCATGGGGCTACTAAGCTCGCAGTGGGGCTACTAAGCTCTCCATGGGGCTACTAAACAGTCACCCCCCCCAGTCACCCACCTTCCCCCCAGTAGCCCCCCCAGTTGCCCCCTGTCGCCTCCAGTAGCCCCCCCGGTTACCCCCTGTCCCCTCCAGTAGCCCCCCAAGTTGCCCCCCATCCCTCCCAGTAGCCCCCCCGGTTGCCCCCTGTCCCCTCCAGTAGCCCCCCCAGTCGTCCCCCTTGCCCCCCCAGTTGCCCCCCATCCCTCCCAGTAGCCCCCCCGGTTGCCCCCTGTCCCCTCCAGTAGCCCCCCCAGTCGTCCCCCTTGCCCCCCAAGTAGCTCACCGGGGTGTGGGGAGGACTTCTCCGGGGTCTCAGGGGTTGGGGGGTCCGGGGGGGGGGAACCTGGAAAAAGTGGGGGGTGGGGGGGTGGGGGGGGTGTGAAGATGAACCTTCTTGGGGGGGGGTGGTCCTCAACCCCCTGGAGATGCCACCACTTGGGGGGCAGGAGAAGGACCCCAAAAGGAGCATCTCAGGGGGGTTCTTGGTGACCCCCAAGTAGAAATCGTGGTGGTGGGGGGCTTCACTTCAACCCCCTGGAGATGCCACCACTTGGGGGGCAGGAGAAGGACCCCAAAGGAGCATCTGGGGGAGGTTCTTGGTGACCCCCAAGTAGAAATCATGGGGGTGGGACCTCACCCATGGTGGAACCTCAACCCCCTGGAGATGCCACCACTTGGGGGGCAGGAGAAGGACCCCAAAAAGGCATCTGGTGGGGGTTCCTGCTGCCCCCCAAGTAGAAATCATGGGGGTGGGACCTCACCCATGGTGGAACCTCAACCCCCTGGAGATGCCACCACTTGGGGGGCAGGAGAAGGACCCCAAAGGAGCATCTGGGGGAGGTTCTTGGTGCCCCCCAAGTAGAAATCATGGGGGTGGGACCTCACCCATGGTGGAACCTCAACCCCCTGGAGATGCCACCACTTGGGGGGCAGAAGAAGAACATCTGAGGGGGGGTTCCTGCTGCCCCCCAAGTAGAAATCGTGGGGGTGGGACCTCACCCATGGTGGAACCTCAACCCCCTGGAGATGCCACCACTTGGGGGGCAGAAGAAGGACCCCAAAAAGGCATCTGGTGGGGGTTCCTGCTGCCCCCCAAGTAGAAATCATGGGGGTGGGACCTCACCCATGGTGGAACCTCAACCCCCTGGAGATGCCACCACTTGGGGGGCAGGAGAAGGACCCCAAAAAGGCATCTGATGGGGGTTCCTGCTGCCCCCCAAGTAGAAATCATGGGGGTGGGACCTCACCCATGGTGGAACCTCAACCCCCTGGAGATGCTACCACTTAGGGGGCAGGAGAAGGACCCCAAAAAGGCATCTGGTGGGGGTTCCTGCTGCCCCCCAAGTAGAAATCATGGGGGTGGGACCTCACCCATGGTGGAACCTCAACCCCCTGGAGATGCCACCACTTGGGGGGCAGGAGAAGGACCCCAAAGGAGCATCTGGGGGAGGTTCTTGGTGCCCCCCAAGTAGAAATCGTGGTGGTGGGGGGCTTCACTTCAACCCCCTGGAGATGCCACCACTTGGGGGGCAGGAGAAGGACCCCAAAAAGGCATCTGGTGGGGGTTCCTGCTGCCCCCCAAGTAGAAATCATGGGGGTGGGACCTCACCCATGGTGGAACCTCAACCCCCTGGAGATGCCACCACTTGGGGGGCAGGAGAAGAACATCTGAGGGGGGGTTCCTGCTGCCCCCCAAGTAGAAATCATGGGGGTGGGACCTCACCCATGGTGGAACCTCAACCCCCTGGAGATGCCACCACTTGGGGGGCGGGAGAAGGACCCCAAAGGAGCATCTGGGGGGGGGTTCCTGCTGCCCCCCAAGTAGAAATCATGGGGGTGGGACCTCACCCATGGTGGAACCTCAACCCCCTGGAGATGCCACCACTTGGGGGGCAGGAGAAGGACCCCAAAGGAGCATCTGGGGGAGGTTCTTGGTGACCCCCAAGTAGAAATCATGGGGGTGGGACCTCACCCATGGTGGAACCTCAACCCCCTGGAGATGCCACCACTTGGGGGGCAGAAGAAGAACATCTGAGGGGGGGTTCCTGCTGCCCCCCAAGTAGAAATCATGGGGGTGGGACCTCACCCATGGTGGAACCTCAACCCCCTGGAGATGCCACCACTTGGGGGGCAGAAGAAGGACCCCAAAAAGGCATCTGGTGGGGGTTCCTGCTGCCCCCCAAGTAGAAATCATGGGGGTGGGACCTCACCCATGGTGGAACCTCAACCCCCTGGAGATGCCACCACTTGGGGGGCAGGAGAAGGACCCCAAAGGAGCATCTGGGGGAGGTTCTTGGTGACCCCCAAGTAGAAATCATGGGGGTGGGGGGCTTCACTTCAACCCCCTGGAGATGCCACCACTTGGGGGGCAGGAGAAGGACCCCAAAGGAGCATCTGGGGGAGGTTCCTGCTGCCCCCCAAGTAGAAATCATGGGGGTGGGACCTCACCCATGGTGGAACCTCAACCCCCTGGAGATGCCACCACTTGGGGGGCAGGAGAAGGACCCCAAAGGAGCATCTGGGGGAGGTTCTTGGTGACCCCCAAGTAGAAATCATGGGGGTGGGACCTCACCCATGGTGGAACCTCAACCCCCTGGAGATGCCACCACTTGGGGGGCAGGAGAAGGACCCCAAAGGAGCATCTCAGGGGGGTTCTTGGTGACCCCCAAGTAGAAATCGTGGTGGTGGGGGGCTTCACTTCAACCCCCTGGAGATGCCACCACTTGGGGGGCAGGAGAAGGACCCCAAAGGAGCATCTGGGGGAGGTTCTTGGTGACCCCCAAGTAGAAATCATGGGGGTGGGACCTCACCCATGGTGGAACCTCAACCCCCTGGAGATGCCACCACTTGGGGGGCAGAAGAAGAACATCTGAGGGGGGGTTCCTGCTGCCCCCCAAGTAGAAATCATGGGGGTGGGACCTCACCCATGGTGGAACCTCAACCCCCTGGAGATGCCACCACTTGGGGGGCAGAAGAAGAACATCTGAGGGGGGGTTCCTGCTGCCCCCCAAGTAGAAATCATGGGGGTGGGACCTCACCCATGGTGGAACCTCAACCCCCTGGAGATGCCACCACTTGGGGGGCAGGAGAAGGACCCCAAAGGAGCATCTGGGGGAGGTTCTTGGTGACCCCCAAGTAGAAATCATGGGGGTGGGACCTCAGCCATGGTGGAACCTCAACCCCCTGGAGATGCCACCACTTGGGGGGCAGGAGAAGGACCCCAAAGGAGCATCTGGGGGAGGTTCCTGCTGCCCCCCAAGTAGAAATCATGGGGGTAGGACCTCACCCATGGTGGAACCTCAACCCCCTGGAGATGCCACCACTTGGGGGGCAGGAGAAGGACCCCAAAGGAGCATCTGGGGGAGGTTCTTGGTGACCCCCAAGTAGAAATCATGGGGGTGGGACCTCACCCATGGTGGAACCTCAACCCCCTGGAGATGCCCCCCCCATCAGACCCCCTAAAACCAAGCCCCCGCCCCCCAAGTTGTCCATCAATGGGGGGGGTCTCATGGTGAGAAACTCCTCCCCCAGCACCTCCCACCCCCCCCCAAACTGGTCCTTACTGGTGGTCACTTACTGGCCACCAGTGGTCCCTCCAGGGCAGGGTGCCTGACCACGCATGCGTAGTCCCGCCCCTCCCCTTCCTTCTCCTCCAATTGGAGGAGGTTGAAGGTGGAGAAGATCTTCTGGCCTCTGATTGGTCCCTCCTGGGCCCGGGCTTGGAGGTCCCGCCCCCCCGTCCAATGGATGACGAGGTCCTGGGGGGCGAAGTCGGTGACGTGACAGAAGAGGAGCCACCCCCCACCGGTGGCCCCTGGGGGGACACGGGTGACGGTGGCCTTGGGGGGCTTCCAGAGGACGTCACCTGTGGGGCAGGAGGAGGAGAAGGTGGGGGTGGCACCTTGAGGTGTGGGTCCAGGTGGGGGCCCCATAGGGTCCTGGTGGCCCCATAGGGCCCTGGTGACCTTATATGGACCTGGTGGCACCATATGGACCTTGGTGGCCCCATAGGTTCCTGGTGGCACCATATGGACCTTGGTGGCCCCATAGGTTCCTGGTGGCCCCATAGGTCCCCTGGTGGCCTCATATGGGCCTGGTGGCCCCATAGGTTCCTGGTGGCACCATATGGACCTTGGTGGCCCCATAGGTTCCTGGTGGCCCCATAGGTCCCCTGGTGGCCTCATATGGGCCTGGTTGCCCCATAGGTTCCTGGTGGCCCCATATGAACCTGGTGGCCCCATAGGTTCCTGGTGGCCCCATATGGGCCTTGGTCAACCTATAGGTCCCCTGGTGACCCCATATAGACCTGGTGGCCCCATAGGTTCCTGGTGGCCCCATATGGACATTGGTGGCCCCACATGGACATTGGTGGCCCCATATGGGCCTTGGTCAACCTATAGGTCCCCTGGTGACCCCACATGGACCTGGCGGCCCCATAGGTTCCTGGTGGCCCCATATGGGCCTTGGTCAACCTATAGGTCCCCTGGTGGCCCCATATGGACTTGGTGGCCCCATATGGACCTAGTGGCCCCATAGGTTCCTGGTGGCCCCATATGGACCTGCTGGCCCCATAGGTTCCTGGTGGCCCCATATGGGCCTTGGTCAACCTATAGGTCCCCTGGTGGCCCCATATGGACATTGGTGGCCCCATATGAGCCTTGGCCAATCTATAGGTCCCCTGGTGACCCCACATGGACCTGGCGGCCCCATAGGTTCCTGGTGGCCCCATATGGGCCTTGGCCAACCTATAGGTCCCCTGGTGGCCCCATATGGACCTAGTGGCCCCATAGGTTCCTGGTGGCCCCATATGGACCTGGTGGCCCCATATGGGCCTTGGCCAACCCTATAGGTCCCTGGTAACCCCATATAGCCCCACGCAGGCCCGTGTGGCCCCCTATAGCCCAGTACAGCCCAGTACAGCCCCCTATAGGCCAGTACAGGCCAGTACAGGCCAGTACAGGCCAGTACAGCCCCATAGAGCCCCCTATAGCCCAGTACAGCCCAGTACAGCCCAGTATGGTCCCATATGGACCAGTACAAACCAGTACAGCCCAGTACAGCCCAGTATGGTCCCATATGGCCCAGTACAAACCAGTACAGCCCAGTACAGCCCAGTACAGCCCAGTATGGTCCCATATGGCCCAGTACAGCCCAGTACAGCCCAGTACAGCCCAGTATGGTCCCATATGGCCCAGTACAAACCAGTACAGCCCAGTACAGGCCAGTACAGCCCAGTATGGTCCCATATGGACCAGTACAGCCCAGTACAGGCCAGTACAGCCCAGTATGGTCCCATATGGACCAGTACATCCCAGTACGTCCCAGTACGTCCCAGTACAGCCCAGTACAGCCCAGTATGGTCCCATGTGGCCCAGTACAGCCCAGTACAGGCCAGTACAGGCCAGTATGGTCCCATATGGCCCAGTACATCCCAGTACGTCCCAGTACGTCCCAGTACAGCCCAGTATGGCCCCATATGGACCAGTACAGCCCAGTACAGCCCAGTACAGCCCAGTATGGTCCCATATGGCCCAGTACATCCCAGTACAGCCCAGTATGGTCCCATATGGACCAGTACAAACCAGTACAAACCAGTACAGGCCAGTACAGCCCAGTATGGTCCCATATGGACCAGTACAGCCCAGTACAGGCCAGTACAGCCCAGTATGGTCCCATATGGCCCAGTACATCCCAGTACAGCCCAGTATGGTCCCATATGGACCAGTACAAACCAGTACAAACCAGTACAGGCCAGTACAGCCCAGTATGGTCCCATATGGACCAGTACAGCCCAGTACAGGCCAGTACAGCCCAGTATGGTCCCATATGGACCAGTACAGCCCAGTACAGCCCAGTACAGCCCAGTATGGTCCCATATGGATCAGTACAAACCAGTACAGCCCAGTACAGGCCAGTACAGCCCAGTATGGTCCCATATGGATCAGTACAAACCAGTACAACCCAGTACAGCCCAGTACGGTCCCATATGGCCCAGTACAGCCCAGTACGTCCCAGTATGACCCCCTCTTATCCCCCCCCTCAACTCACTGTTGGGTCCCAGTTTGAGCTTCTGGTCAAGGGGGCGGTGACAGGGGACGGTGGCCTGGCACCTGAGGGTGTGGCCGGCCACCCACTGGTCCAGGGAGACGAAGCGGGTGAGGAGAAGTCTTTGGGTGCCGTTGGGGTAATGGGTGAATTCCGGGGTCCCCAGGGGCTCCCCCTCCCAGGAGAGGGTGGCCCCCTGGAGTTGCCACCCCAGGAGAAGGCAGTTGGCCGTGGCCGGGCTGGCCAGGAGGTCGGCGTAGGAAGGTTGGGTGACGAAGAGGTTGGGGGGAACGGTGGCCCCCCAACAGGCTGTGAGGAGAGAGAAGGTGAGAAGGTCCACCTTGGGTGGTGAGCATCTGTGGGGTACATTCGTGGGGGCTCCATCCGGCCAGCGGGGTCTTGTATCTCCTCATCCAACCGTCCATCATCTGATGTTTCTCCATCCATCCATCCATCCATCCATCCATCCATCCATCCACCAACCCATCCATCTCTGGAGACCTCAACCAACCTTCTCCTCAGCCATCCTACCACCCATCCATCCCAGTTGTCCATCCCTCCATCCATTCCTCCATCTCTGTAGACCCCAACCAACCTTCTGTCCATCGTCCCACCATCCAACCATCTCCGGAGACCTCAACCAACCTTCTCCTCAGCCATCCTACCACCCATCCATCCCAGTTGTCCATCCCTCCATCCATTCCTCCATCTCTGTAGACCCCAACCAACCTTCTGTCCATCGTCCCACCATCCAACCATCTCCGGAGACCTCAACCAACCTTCTCCTCAGCCATCCTACCACCCATCCATCCCAGTTGTCCATCCCTCCATCCATTCCTCCATCTCTGTAGACCCCAACCAACCTTCTGTCCATCGTCCCACCATCCAACCATCTCCGGAGACCTCAACCAACCTTCTCCTCAGCCATCCTACCACCCATCCATCCCAGTTGTCCATCCCTCCATCCATTCCTCCATCTCTGTAGACCCCAACCAACCTTCTGTCCATCGTCCCACCATCCAACCATCTCCGGAGACCTCAACCAACCTTCTCCTCAGCCATCCTACCACCCATCCATCCCAGTTGTCCATCCCTCCATCCATTCCTCCATCTCTGTAGACCCCAACCAACCTTCTGTCCACCCATCCCACCGCCCCAACCATCCCCAACCCCACCCCACCCCTTACCCATGCACTTGCTGGTGTTCCTCATCACCACATTCCCTCCCCCCGATGGGGTCACCTTGCAGGTGTAGATGTCCCCTTTGTCCCAACTGGACTTCTTGATATTCAACGAGCTCCTCCCACCGTCCACCCCACTGGTGGGGGTGGGACGTGGTATCTCCTCCCCGTTCAGCAGCCAGGACACCTTGGTCTTCTCCACCGTGGAGCTCCAGAAGATGCAGACAAGCTCCAGATCTACCTCATCACCACCATCTTCACATCGAGGTTCCACCAGGACCACCTGAACCTGAGATGGTTCCGGCCGTGACCTACAAGCTACAAGAGGGATGTGGGTATGGGTGGCCACCACAAGGTCACCTTCACCCCTGGCTTCCCCCAGGGCCACCAAGAGGGACGTGGGGATGGGTGGTCACCACCACCACGAGGTCACCTTCACCCTGGGGTCCCAACAGGGCCACTCACGGTGGTTCCACCAGGGCCACCAAGAGGGATGTGAGGATGGACGGCCACCACGAGGTCACCTTCACCCCTGGCTTCCCCCAGGGCCACCAAGAGGGACGTGGGGATGGGTGGTCACCACCACCACGAGGTCACCTTCACCCTGGGGTCCCAACAGGGCCACTCACGGTGGTTCCACCAGGGCCACCAAGAGGGATGTGAGGATGGACGGCCACCACGAGGTCACCTTCACCCCTGGCTTCCCCCAGGGCCACCAAGAGGGACGTGGGGATGGGTGGTCACCACCACCATGAGGTCACCTTCACCCTGGGGTCCCAACAGGGCCACTCACGGTGGTTCCACCAGGGCCACCAAGAGGGACATGGGGATGGGTGGCCACCACGATGTCACCCCACGTCCCCAACCCCCTCCCCCTCCCTTCTTCCCCCAACTCCCCTCTCCTGCCATGTCCTACCGTCCTTGGGAAGAACCTTGGAGATGAGGACGTTGGAAAGATGGCGGCGGATGTGGCACGTCACGGGGTGGCCACCGTTGGGGACCTTGAGGGCTCGGCTGGTGATGTAGCTATCTTGTTGGTCGCCCTTGGCCAATCGGAGCCCAGGGAGCTGGGGCGGGGCGGTGGGCACCGGTGGCTCCCACTCGATGGTCAGGTCGTTGGGGTAGAAGTTGGTGGCCAAACAGAGGAAAAGGGGCTCATTGGCCACTTCCACGCAACAAGGGACCATCCAGAAGACCATGGGAAGTTGCTCCCGAGCTTGGGGGGGAGAGGAAATAAAAAAAGGGGGGGGGGGGGTGTGGGTGGGGTGTCAGGGTGGGGGGGGTAGGGGGTGGACAACCAACCCCCCCCCCCCTCCCCCCAAAGTAGTCCTCGGGTCATGTGACCCTCCAAAAAGCATCTTCTGGAGGTCCCACCCCGTGGTGGCCCCACCAGAACATCTCCCAGGGGTTCATGCCCACCCCCCCCCCCCCAAATATCTTCTAGGAGCAGCCCCCCCCCCCCCCATCGTGACCCCCCCCCCCAAAATGACTTCTAGGGTCACGTGACCCCCTCCAACATCTCCTCGGGTCATGTGACCCCCCCCCCCCCAAAACCATCTTCTAGGAGGTCCCACCCCATGGTGGCCCCCCCAGAATATCTCCAAGGGTTTGTGGCCCCCCCCAAAACATCTTCTAGGAGCAACCTCCCCCATCATGACCCCCCCAAAATGATTCCTAGGGGTATGTGACCCCCCCCAAAACATCTCCAAAGAGGTCCCACCCCATGGTGACCCCCCCCAAAATGACTCCTAGGGGTATGCGGCCCCCCCAAAACATCTCCGAGGAGCCACCACCCCACTGTGACCCCCCCAAAACGACTCCTAGGGGTATGTGACCCCCCCCAAAACATGTCCGAGGAGCCACCACCCCACCGTGACCCCCCCCAAAATGACTCCTAGGGGTATGTGACCCCCCCCCCCCCAAAACATCTCCAAGAAGCCACCGCCCCATCACAGCCCCCCCCCCCGAAAACGACTTCCAACGTCATGTGCCCCCCCCCCAAAACAAGTCCTAGGAGCCTCCACCCCATCGTGGCCCCCCCCCAAAAACATCTCCAAGGAGGTCCCACCCCCATGGTGACCCCCCCCAAAACATCTCCTTGGGGTTTGTGGCCCCCCCCCCAAAATAACATCTAGGGGTACGTAGCCCACCCCCCCCCCGACAACTCATAGGGGTATGCGGCCCCCCCAAAAACATGTCCGAGGAGCCACCACCCCACTGTGACCCCCCCAAAACGACTCCTAGGGGTATGTGACCCCCCCCCAAAACATCTCCAAGGAGGTCCCACCCCATGGTGACCCCCCCCAAAACGACTCCTAGGGGTATGTGACCCCCCCCAAAACATCTCCAAGGAGGTCCCACCCCATGGTGACCCCCCCCAAAATGACTCCTAGGGGTATGTGACCCCCCCCCCCCAAAACATCTCCGAGGAGCCACCGCCCCATCACAGCCCCCCCCCCCGAAAACGACTTCCAACGTCATGTGCCCCCCCCCAAAACAAGTCCTAGGAGCCTCCACCCCATCGTGGCCCCCCCCAAAAAACATCTCCAAGGAGGTCCCACCCCCATGGTGATCCTCCCCAAAACATCTCCTTGGGGTTTGTGGCCCCCCCCCCCAAAACAACATCTAGGGGTACGTAGCCCACCCCCCCCCCCGACAACTCATAGGGGTATGCGGCCCCCCCAAAAACATGTCCGAGGGGCCACCACCCCACTGTGACCCCCCCCAAAACGACTCCTAGGGGTATGTGACCCCCCCCAAAACATGTCCGAGGGGCCACCACCCCACCGTGACCCCCCCAAAATGACTCCTAGGGGTATGTGACCCCCCCCCCCCCAAAACATCTCCGAGGAGCCACTGCCCCATCACAGCCCCCCCCCCCCGAAAACGACTTCCAACGTCATGTGCCCCCCCCCCCCAAAACAAGTCCTAGGAGCCTCCACCCCATCGTGGCCCCCCCCAAAAACATCTCCAAGGAGGTCCCCACCCCCATGGTGACCCTCCCCGAAACATCTCCTTGGGGTTTGTGGCCCCCCCCCCCAAAATAACATCGAGGGGTACGTAGCCCACCCCCCCCCGACAACTCATAGGGGTATGCGGCCCCCCCCAAAACATGTCCGAGGGGCCACCACCCCACCGTGACCCCCCCCCCAAATGACTCCTAGGGGTATGTGACCCCCCCCCAAAACATCTCCAAGGAGGTCCCACCCCACGGTGACCCCCCCCCAAAATGACTCCTAGGGGTATGTGACCCCCCCCCCCCAAAACATCTCCGAGGAGCCACCGCCCCATCACAGCCCCCCCCCCCCGAAAACGACTTCCAACGTCATGTGGCCCCCCCCCAAAACAAGTCCTAGGAGCCTCCACCCCATCGTGGCCCCCCCCCAAAAAAACATCTCCAAGGAGCCCCTGCCCCATCGTGACCCCCCCCAAAACAACTCTCAGGGGCATGTGCCCCCCCCCCCAAAACAACACCGACGAGCATGTGGCCCCCCCCTAAAACGTCTCCGAGGAGCCCCCACCCCATCACGACCCAAAAACGGGGTCGTTTGGGGTCTTTTTTGGGGGGGGGGGCCCAAAAACCGCCCCATCGTGGCCCCCCCCCCCCTCCCCAAAAACGGGTCCCCCCGACGTGACGCCCACCCAAATACACCCCCAAAAATCCTTCCCCCTCCCCCTCCAAAAGGGGGTTTTGGGGTTCCCCTCCCCCCGGGGTGTAAAACGGGGGGGGGGGGGGGGGGGGGGGGCCATACACAGCCCCCCCCGCCCAGCGCGGCGTCATCGCGGAGAAAAACAACGCGGAAAAAGGGTAAAATCGGGAAATTTTATTGTATTTTTTTTTTAAGGATGGAGAATATTTACAAAAGGGGGGGGGGGGGGGGATACAAGGCGGGGAGGGGGGGGGGGATCCGGCAATTTCCGGCAATTTCCGGCAATTTTCGGCAATTTCCGTCAATTTCCGGCATCGACGAGGCGGTTTCGGGCGGGAACGGGGTTATTTCACCTGTTTTTTTGAGGGGGAAAAAGGGGAATTAATTAGTTAATTGAGTAATTAGGGACGATGGGA